>NC_086370.1:20278789-20501289 GCF_036324505.1 Eleginops maclovinus
GAAGAATTTCATCAGAGTTAACACGAGAGGAGGAGAAACAAGGGGAGACGAGAGGAGAGGATTAGTTTTGGCAGGAAAAACGAAGACAGAATCATTTTTATTTATCTATAAATCAACGTTCAGGGGAATTGTTCTCTCTTAGATGAGTCAAATCATCCATAAATATGACAGAGTAGAAAGGAAATTAAAGATGCTGTAATAAGCAAACACTTCAGAACCGACATAAAAGGTTCATGAAAAGTTTTCTCCACCTTAAATCATCTGAAGAGAAAAGACAAAGTGAGCAACAGAAAGAGAGTTGATCAACTTTGATAAGCCAGGTGCAGAACCATCAGAAATACTTCTCTGCTTTAGAAGAAAAACTGCAGACACACTGACACTGAATCTAACCCCTCACATTCCCTCAAAACTGTCAGCTGAACAGTCATAACAGGAGGAGCTGTCCTCCAACAAATGATGTTTGTATATTGTTCATTTGCAAGAGCAAATACAGTCATTGGAAGATGCGTAAGTGCATTTATCGTGTTGCACACTTTCACACACCAGCTGGCAAAATAAATCCCTTGACTTCTTTTTGTTCTGGAAATAAAACACAATTCCAACACTGCAACAAAGCTGCATGATTGGCCTGTAAGAGCGTTACTCATTGTAACTAAAGCTTAACCTTTTCAAAATTCAAGTCTCTCTATGATTTGAGTCTGTTTCAGGGACAGAGGGAGAGGAGGGGTCTGCTTCACCAGGTAATTCTTCATCCAGCAGAGGTCACACAGTGTTTAACATTTCACCTTCGCTTTATCTCCACAGAATATCATGGATCATGAGAGCATGAAACAAGTCCTTGTGCTGCTGCATTAGAGAGGTGCAGGGATGATGTGTGTTTGTAGGGAGACCCGAATGTTAGCATCTTTCTGGTTTCAAAAACAAAATCCTTTGGGGTTTTTCCATTGGATTATTGCAGAAAACAGGCTCTGCAAACACATGTTCATGACACTAAGACATTTTGTCCAGCAGGATAATCTCCACGTTTATGATTTTTCAAGCTAAGTCAAAAGCTAATGCTAGGCTATTAAGAAACTAGATCATGGTCACTGCTGAGCTAAAGGTGGCTAATGTTCAGCAGGATTTAGCCTTCTCATGTTTCTTGTTAGCAACCGTTTTTAAAACCCATATTAGCTTCAGACGCTATGCAGTGAGGTATTTACTGATTTTACATCATAGACAAAGCTTGTGTTAACCACAAACCTTATTTCAGATTCATTCCTGCACCACTTTTTTAGCTTCTGTATGTAAAAAAACATATTCTGACGGGCACCGATCTCCTGCAGTATTTGAAATCTCCTCTCTCCTGAGTGCTGCAGAGGTGTGGAGTCAAACACAGTGTCAGTCTGCACACTGCTGCAGCGACACTGAACTGCAATCTGTGCACTTTAATATCCTTTCATTCCAGAGTCAGGGTGATGATATCCTCTGCTACGACTCTCCAGAGACCTTCCTCACTCTCCCTCTCCCTGTATTCCTCTTTTGCCTCCCCTGCATTTGTTTCTCCATCCTTTCCTCTTCCTTACTGCTCCTGTTTCCTCCCTTTTTCATTCCCTTCCCTCGTCATTTCTCTTCCACCCCGAAAGGATGCAGAGAATTAGGGCACAACTTCCTCCCTGTGAGACACAGCCTGTAAACTATATGATCATTAAAACCAGGAGCCGGATCATCCATCATAACTCCCTCCACCTCCAGGACACTGTTTCTACACCGTGGTGCAGTGAATGGCTCTTCTTCCTCCCCTCCTGTGAGGGCCCCATGCTGAGTAAACACTGCCTCTCAAGGGTCTATGATTACACTTGGTCGTTATTTTTACAACTAGAATCTCTGTTGCTGTTGTTCTGTGTTTTAATTGAGAGTTTAAACAATACACATCTCAGATTTACTGGTTTTGAAGCTGTTATCCTAATGTAAACATGTTACAATATGTGGCTTTAAGTGGCAACTAAGTCAGAAATGCTACAGAAGAGGATAACTTTATTTGTAATGAACTATAAAATATATTTTTCTAGGTTTGAATCTCCTTCCAACAGCTGTATTGCTTTTACATAATAGTGAATTGGACAATAACGCATACTTTTTGCAGCAATTAGCCAGGGGTCTTTTCTATCTAAAGACAGTTTTGATAAAGAATATATTTTCAACTATTTTGTCAATTATCAATCTTATCCCACAGCATTAAGTCTTACCTATAACATATATTTGTAATAAAGTATACATAATTAGTCCATTAAAAAGGATAAAACGCACACTAGCATAGATTTAACAAGGCCTAGCATTTTTCACTATTAATTCTGTAGCTTTTAAGGAATACATTTTTTGATGACTTTTCTGGCAAATGTCCGCAGGTAATACTCTGTTTCTTGATCCATCTCACCTATGCACTCTGTTTAAATGAATGAATTTGCTGCATTGTGTTTGAGGTGACCAATACCTGAGCATATTTACAATTGAAAATGAAATAACATTACTGGAAAGTGACAGAAATGAACCTTTCTGGGAAAAATATCCAGAAAATTTGGATTAGGCCTGTTGGTCACACAGAGCCTGTGTGCAGTTTGTAATAGCAACACAGCATTTCATTTTGAGTCCTTGTCACTTCTGTTTACAAGGTTTAGTTCGCTACTAACCAGACAGTTTGTATATATAACAAGACAAAATATTGGAAGTAAACTTTTCCATACTATGGAAGTTTGTTTGGTCAAAAGTTTCTTACAGTGAGGCCTTTAGAAAATCCAGGAAACACAATTTATGGAAACACGTAATGCGCTTTTTCATTCCCATTTCCATTTATGTTGGTCAGTAAACCTCAGAAACAATCTCAAATAAAAAACAACAACCCACTGTCTGTCATACTGTGGCATTTCAACATGAACAGACAGACGTGTCCTGCGTTTGGTTGAATACGGTACAGAGTGTGACTCACTCTCTCCACCTCACGTCCTCCAGCAGGCAAACCTCCACCTCACTGAGAACCACTGTTTCTTCCACCTCGCTTCTTCCAGTTTGGAAAAACAAGGAAAAACTTTCCAGCATTTTTGTTTGCAGGAATGAGACGCAGTTTGTCATTAGGGGAAAATTTTTTCAACCCAAAATGTCAAACATTTGCTTAAAAGCTTTTTGAGTAAATGAGAGAAACAGTACAAGATAAATCAGATAAGGCAACCCTCTTTAAATCCCACTGCAGGAACTTTAACTGACTTGTTTCTACATTTTACTTTACACTTTAATCTATCATGCGTCCGACAATAAAGCTTCTGTATCTTGAATCTATAAAGATGCAAGAAAAACAGTTATTTTTAGCATCAATTTGTGCACTGGTTACATCATTTCTACATTATTTTCATTTCATAAAAGGCATCTTTCTTCTCCTTTAATTTCCACTTGGTGCTGCAGGATTTATTCAGGGATGTTACTAATGCTTTGGTTAACTCCTTTTAAACAAAATGCTGCAGGACACAGATCCATTCAGCCTGAAGAACTCTTCCTGATGCCAGAAGCTTTCCAAGATTAAAAACATGTATGCTCTATGTGTGTGGTCGACAATAGGATTCTGCTTCATTGCTCAGATAGACATTCATATAGACGACAGACAAGGAATTGAAACCTCCTGAGATCATGAATAATAGACCATCAGTGTGTGTGTGTGTGTGTGTGTGTGTGTGTGTGTGTGTGTGTGTGTGTGTGTGTGTGTGTGTGTGTGTGTGTGTGTGTGTGTGTGTGTGAGAAAGAATCACTGCTCTTATCAATTTCCGAGAACTGGAGCTCGGTTAATCATCTCGTCTTCCTGACAGCAGTGAGTCAGGATGTGGTAAGGAGTGACGCTCACCTGCAGCACTCAGATTATAAGATACCTACCAATATGACATAGAAAATAAAGATAAACTGGTTCAAAAAGGGTTTCCCTTTCCAGTTCCAACACTACTAAACAACTGTTTATAATTAGTAAAAGTGGGATTTGGGCAGAGTCTCCTGTCAGGGCTACGGCAGTTTATACACTGCTGCCCTCTGCTGTTGAGAGGCATTCACTGCATGATCCAGCAGGAAGATTTGATATGCAATGTTTCTGATAAACCCTTTATTTTTCATTCTTTATGACATTTTCAACCTGTTTTGTGGGATGCTGTAACGATCCAATGCCTCCACATTAACTCATCTCTAGTTTTAGCTCAGATTTGCTGGAAAAAGATAGACATTGTTTTCATTTCTCTGGTAAAGCAGAGTATGTTCACTCAATAGAAAATCCCTACTCAGATGTTAAAATCCACTTTCTGGTTGAACTATTAACATTGCTAAGGGGTTACACACCAAAACAAGGATAACATTCACTAGTTTAGGAGCTGCTATGTGACTTTAAAAACATCTTTGTTTATCTGAGCTGTACCCATTTATTTCTGCAATAAGTAGTCCAAATTAATTTGAATGATACATTTTTAGTTAAATTCAAATTGAAGTTAATCTTAAAAACAACCCTCTGCCACTTGTTTCTAAAACACATGCAAAAGCAGAACAATACTGACATTTTAAATCCAACTTTGATTTTGATATAAACACATATATAAAAAATACATTTGACAACAAATCGTCTTAACGTTTACTTCACATAATTTATTTGGTTCACAATAAAAATACATAGAACAGTATATACAAAAACAGCAAACATAACTTTATTGAAACAATCAGGTCATTCAAGGTATTAAAAAAAAGCGATCATGCTTCACATGGTTGAATCTTAGACATACAGTACAAACAAACATCAGGCACAGATTTGGTAATCACCTCGGACTAGTGCAGGCTTAACACGGAAACTATAAGGCTTTATTAAATTACAAGTCCTCTGAACACTTATGCTTTATTGGTTTTTATAGCCAGGAGTTAACCGAAAGGCTGGCCTTGAGATAAATCCTGACTGATTAAAATCACGTAATCACATGATAACTTCCTCTTTTGCAGGATGTTTGCCCCTAGTTTGCAATTTGGTCGATTTATATTTCCCTGTCGTGTTGAGTAAAACATCGCTCTGCAGTGCCGACATTTTTATGCACATAGACGGTAATATGTCATCCACTAGCTTAGTGAAAACAACTGCTGCAGAAGCTCTGAAAATGATACATTCTGGCTGCTGAGGCCAGAGAAACACTGACTGTGTATAAACAGGAAAAAGGTCCTTCAAGTGAAACTGTGAAGCAGAATCCAAAATAAAAGCGCAGTGGTTGATAAAGGTTGAATCTCAAATGTCAGACTGCGAAATATACAGAATAAGTTTCTAGGAATCACCTCTACAGCCATTCATCAGACAGAAGCTACATGTATAAAGTGATGTCGACTTTTTAAAGCATGTAAACATTTCGAGTAGCCACAAACGGTGTGCCGCAGAATGTAATCTAGTACTGGTGTGTGAGGAGACGTGACCCGAAGAGGAAGCTGTCTGTGTTCTTGGCTCCTGTGTTTTGTGTTTCTTTAATCCTACATGGTTACCAGTACAGAGTACCAGTTTTTAAACAACCAAAAGTACAACAACAGCAACAACCTTTAATAACCACACTGTGATTATCTTAACTTCTTGTAAAGCCAAACCCAAATGTTTGACACCGACGTAGGGAAAAAGTAACAAAAATAGCCAGAATGCAAATATTTTCTGAACATTATATGCATGAAATAGGTCTTGCACTCCAGTTCTGGGTCAAGGAGTTGATGACTGTGTGTGTGGCTAACCATCTCACAAGTTCACCCTCCTAACCAGCAGGGGGTGAAGGATCTAAAGTGTTTCCACCAGATTCACACTGAAGGTCATAGGTCAGGTCTATGGACATTTGGAGAAGAAATACTGAAGAAAAGCCACTTTTTGAACAGAAATAAATCAGAGGATTGACTCTAAATATGTGTACAGATATACATTCATGTGACAGATGTTTTTTTAAGTGGGTTTGAGAGCGAAAAGAAGCATCTCCTTCACTGAGATATCTGAAAACGTTCACATAAAGCTGAATTTGTAACAGATGGCGGGAAATATGTGCAGCACTTCTCTTATTAAATACTAAGTTGTACAGTAGTGAGCCTTGATATTTCATCCACCATTTTCAACATTCACTAACATGAAGACAACAAGAAATAAATCTCTCCATAAAACAGGTATGTAACATTTTAAAATAAAGCCTCTAAATGATCAGTGAACAGAGACATGATTTCTTGGATGTTAAGCCTCTGATTCACTGACATTAAAGCAACATTAACCAGCATTCACCACTCTCCTCTCAGACACTCAGGAGTTAAGCATGTGTTTCAGACAGAAGCTCAGCAGCGTGAAGAAAAAAGCACTTAACGGTTCATATGAGTTCTTTGTCCTTCTGTGTAAAATGAGAAGTTGAAACAGAATTAATCAGCATTTGGATTTCAAAACCAAGCCCAGACCTGCTGAGCTGCACAGAGCCGGACTCACATTCTTGTTTCCTGAAAGCAAAGTGTGTATCCACTCCACAAAACACCCCGTCTAAAGCTCTGTGGATTCATTGTTGCATTCATCCACAAGTTAAAAAGAAATGACACAACTTACGGGTTACAGGAATATAAAATACAGACTGAATCGTTTGGATTTCACCGAAAATGAATGATGGACTTAAAGTTAAACAAACTAGCTTTTTGTTTAAGGACTTTGTTTGAGTCGAAGCGAAGAAGTGAATACTTTAGGGAGTGTGGATGGGAGTAGCAGCACAAACTACACCTCCAGCTATAATGAGTAGGAAGTGTTCAGCACACACTCTTCTCCAGCAATAAACGTGACTAAAGGAACTGAAGCATCAGTCTTATTTACCTTGTTTATACAGTCAAGAGTGTCTTTTCTTCTCAGGTGGACACATCCTAGCTCTTAGCCTCCTTATTCATATAATACAGCATTGAGGCGCTCCATCACAGAGCCGACACAGTGTTAAAGCATTACCAGGGCCATATAAATAGATCGATATAAATATGTGCACGCAGAGAGAGACGCTGTCACTTTTTGTGAAGCTCGTTTCGACAGCGAAGCAGGGTTAAGCTCGTCTACGGAAGTCTGACATCGAGTCAAAATACTTTGGTGGCACGCATCCTTCCTCTGCTATAGAGGCATCAAGTGACCATTTTAATAACATCTGAACTTAAAGCTGCCAACTCGTAAGTCATGACCCTGTTCAAGATAAAATAAGTGTCTCTGAAACATCCTCACAATGTCTTTCAGTATCCTCACTGGCAGTTGAGGTCCGGGCTGCTGAGCCAGGACCAGATCTGGATCATCTCCTGTGGGGTTCTGGGGTGAACCAGCATTAAGCTCTTGTAGGCGCACGGGTTCGACCGGTACTTCTCCTCTATGTTAAAGGTCCTGAAGCCTTTGTGCTTCTCGGGGGCCAGCCCTAGTTTCCTCAGACACATCCCCGTGTAGACGTCGTCTATCGGGTACAGTGCCACGTGCTGCGAGGCATTGTGTAAGCGAGCAGCGATGTCCCTAGAGTACAGGTACCCGCCTCCTCCTGCGTAGGGAGGATACGTGCCCACGTACATGCTCTCTGGGATGAAGTACTTCACCTTCTTGTCCCGGTGTGGCCCCGCGTTTGTGATCACATCGCCCACAAACAGGTCCCTGGCTTTGGGCTCCGAGAGGCCCTTGAGGAAGTCCAGGATGCGGAAGGTGTTGACGAAGACGTCGTCGTCGCCTTTGAAGATGAACTTGGCCTCGGGGCAGCGTGCCTGGATCCACTCCAGGAACAGGACCTCTTTGACGGTCAGGTTGAAGAAGGAGTCCCTGTAATCCCACTGGATGAGGTCTCTGTGACGGGTGTTCTCGTAGCGCAACATCTCTGACAGGTCCGGGTGGTGGTCCCCCGCTGTGGCGTTACCCAGGAGGAAGATGGTAACCACCGTCTGATTGGCTATCAGCCCCGCCCGGCCCCAGGACTGCCGGATGGCTTGGCGGCGGTCAAAATGCGGCGCTAAGGACTTGACAGCCAGCAGCAGGAAGGGCGGCTGCTTACAGATGTCCGGCTGGTCCACCATGACCGGGTAGGAGCGGCAGTGCATGTACAGCAGGAAGTCCTTGAAGCGGCCCGGAAGGGAGTTGTAGTCCTTCACCTGCGTGGTCACCCTGAAGTTGGGCTGGCAGGGTTCGGAGGTCAAACCGGTTTCGTTGAGCCACTCAGGCGTGTCCGCGCTGCTGTAGTTGGCCACCAGGACCGGATTGTTCTGTAAGTCCAGGATCTGCTGTTGCCGGTTCCAGAACGTAGCGCTGGGAACCAGTTTGCTCCAGAAGGGCTTGGAGGGGATTTGGACTTTGTTGCGGCTGTTTTTATCCTGGTTGCTCTGTCGGGAGATGATGATGAAGATGAAGAGGTTGACCATCATCACCGTCACCAGAAGCTTCATCCTCCTCCACAGCAGCGCCATGACAGAGTCCTGCACCAGGCACCACCTGAGACCACGGAGAGATACAGAGGGTAAGAGAGGGGAATACTTTTGGTCACTAGCTACATTCAAAACCATTTCAAAGTGGACTCATAACCTGGAAGGACTTATCTGGTTTCTCGTGGACAAAATAGACTCTTGAAATACATCGAAATTGTATTTAAAGTGTGTGTGGTTCGATCCTCATACAAACAAGCTTTCTACGTGGTATAAGAGGTGCTGCTTTCTGTCTGTCTGATTGAATGACAGAGTTTGGTTGTGTTACTCATTGTACTGTGCTTCTTCGAAATAAAACTAAACAACAGACAGAGTGTAAAATGCACCAGATTTGATTTTTCCTCATGTCTGCAAAAAGATATCAATAAAAAAGACAAACACTGCAAAACACACAACACATTACTATCAATCTGTCCACAAACAACAGCAGACTGACTGTGTAAATGTATGGACAGCAGCTGCTGACCTGAACAAGCAAACAAATCAATTCATTTAAATAATTGTTGAGTCATGGCAAGTGAAGGACGACTGTTTTACCAGAGGCAACAATGACCCGTCTCTCCTAAGATTTACAATTAAAAAGGTTTGCAAGAATAACTTTCTTTGCAGCGTTATCAATAAGTGCATCTGATCTCTCTTCCTTCCTGTACAGTCACAGCGCTGCGTTACATTAACCCGTTTGTAGAAGATATTTCATGCATGCACGCCCTTTAGGAGCGCGGTCAGTCTTAACGGGAATCTCTGATGGAAAAATCGATTTTCAGACATCATGTGCTTTCCATTTGAGGCAAAGTCCTCTCTGTTTGTATGTGTCAGTCAGGGGTTTAACGGTGTGAAAACTTGCAGCTTCATCACTTATCTCTCTCTGTGTGTTAAAAACGAACGTAGAGGAAATGTGTTTTAACCACAAGACCAGTGTGACACTGAGTCACATGAGGAAGCACGAACACGTCAATTAAAAACTGTCGGGGAAACTAAAGCAGAGGCTGAATATCTGAGAACCCACTTCCTATTTCACTCGCAGGAACTAGCTAAACTCAAATACACTTCAGACAGGTGATGGTTGATAATAAGGCTTAAACCACGAGTTAGATCACAAATATTCTGTCCAGTTTTGATGCAATACAATCCTTATTTATATTAACACGTTGTGCTCCCAAGTGAAATTTCCATTTTGTTCTCAGTCCTTTGCTAAGCACACACCATTAATATATATAAATAATAATAGATAGGTCAAAACCTCTGCCAGTAAAAGGGAATTTTTTATGATACCGTCTTCAATATATTTCATTATACATACAGTCCGGTTATCCAGTAAGGTGTGCACAGACAGTTCTCACAACCATTAACCATTAACTGGGGGGTCCATAAACAGTCCAAACTAAATACAGTAAAACTATTAGCATAATTGTCGGCCGTAATAAAAGTTGAACCGTAATCTACACTGTTGTTAAATCGTTTGCATTACAGCCGCAGCGTACTGCCAGGTGGGTTTTGTTTGAGGACGCTCCGTGTTTACTTAATATAATGGCCAATGACATTTCCACAGAGAAATGAGGACAGCGTGTGAGGAGAGGGTTCGGACTAACAACACATCCTTTCAGGAGCTCTGAGTCTTTGGTACGCAAACACACATCACATTCTTTTCTGTATTCTGCTTCATTTCCTTTATTACGATTCCAACGTTTCTTCCTCCTTTTGTTGATTCTACCTGGACTACATTTGCAGAAGCCACTGCGGGGTTTTCATTCAGTCATTGATGGACAACATCTTGGAAATTCTTTCGGTAATAACATTACATGAGCCACGATTATGAACACAAACTAGATTTTATAGATAGCTGCCAGAAGAGCGTGGACAGGAAACTGAAGGAGGCAGACCACTAAAGACACACGACCACGACGCCCTAATTGTGAGGAAAATGAACAGCTAACAACATGTGTCGTGTATAAACAACGCCAATAAAACAAACTAATAACCTGATGGTGATGAAAGGATAGGATAAATGGTGGTAAGGGTGCAGCTTTTGCTCTGACTGTGAGCCAAGATGCCAGAGGGTGAGTTATGAGAGCTGGGAAATGACTGCAAAGCACTGACATCCATCCTAAAGTTGTTAAAACAATTTACTTAAAATTAAAACCACATGGTGGCGCTATAGAAGACAATCAGGATCAATAAGGCCTTATTGTACTGCAATCCATCCAATATATTAAAAGCAGTGAATAAAGAACAGTATTTACAACTTCCAGGAGCCTAAAGGGAGTCCTGAAAGCTGTTGTTTTATCCCTAGATTAAAAGTATATACTATCATGTATATCTAAAAACAACAAGCAGTGAATCACGATGCAGAACATATTAGTAGTTCTTGCTTGAAAATGACTGAAATGATTAATCCATCCATAAGGAAGAAGAACATAAAGAAAACAGCATGAGGAGCTTTCTATGTTGTGCTATCATTTCTATTGAAAATGTGCCTCAGATTTGAGTGTAAACATGCTAACGCTATGGAGGAAGGGATGAAGCTCTACCTGACAGGTTTACATGTATAATTGACTGGTGCTTCAGAGTGTTTATCTTGCCCTGCACCGCTGCACATTTACATCCTGCCTCTGCATCGTGTTGCTCTCTCTCCTAGCAACAGGTCTGCTCTGCTGAGGCTGTTTGCTCTCTTTCCTCCCTTTCATTATCCCCCCCTCTCCTGCTCTTCGCTTAAATGTTGCTCACATTTACATGAAAATGGAGCGATCCCCACAGTGCATAACCCTGAAGGTACATCAGGGTTATAGGACTAACAAGGAACCGCACAGACTGCCTCCTTTCTTTTCCTAATGGATGGTTCCTCTTCCCTGTCCTCTGCAGCCCCATACAAACAAGGAGACTTCTGGGAAATGGGTGGGTGGGAGGGGGTAATTGTAACGACGGAACAACATGTTGACAAGATCACAGCTTCCGGACGTCTAATTAAGCATCAGTCTCGCAGAGCTAAACCTACGCCTACCTGCATCAGCCCAGACATCTGTCTGCTGACAGGCTCCTGTTTCAGCCTCAGCGCTGACCATATAACTCGCACTGATTCAGGCCCGTTTACTTTGTTTACGTTGACTTTTAAAACCGGTTTCTCTACGAAACTGTTGGTAAGTACTGCAGTTGTAATGCCATCAAACAAAGCAGATTTAACACTCCTGTTAGACTCCTGAGCTCTGTGAAGTGTCGTCATTCAGATATGATACATGGTTCATTTGATTATCTGTTTCCATAAATTTATATCATATTTACAGTATATTACAGTACTGCTATTACATATTGAATTAGATAAGACATACTTTATTGATCCAAAATTAGGATTAGCAGAGACAGAGAGATGTTTATGTAGAGTGTGGAGTACACAGTGATCAAAATATACAGAATACAGTATTTATTCCACTTCACAGTATGACATTTTCTTATCTATTTTGTACATATTTGTCTTATTCCTGCAACCCTGAAACTTCTTTCCATAGCGCTGTTTTATGCATTTAAATGTTATATGCTTTCCGAGAACCAGCACCTTATCGTGGTGGAGAGGTTTGTGTGCCCCGATGAACCTGGGGGTTGTCTGGAACCTTGTGTTCCTGGTAGGGTCTCCCATGGCAAATTGGTCTCAGGTAAGGGGCCAGACTAATATTGGTTCAAAAGACCTCATGACAAACAAACTTCAAAGCGAGGATACCCGGCCCGGAGGCAGCCCGAGGTCCCCTTCTGGAGCCAGGCCCAGAAGGAGGACTCGTCAGCGAGCGTCTGGTGGCCATGATGCCACGGAGCCCGGCCGGGCACAGCCCGAAAAAGCAACGTGGGCAACACCTCCGCTTCTCCGTCTAGAGGAGTCCCAAGTTTAGGAGGCCTTCAACTCACACCTCCGGCGGAGCTTTTCAGGCATCTGAATATGACAAATAACGCCTTTTATCCGTGACCTGAATTAACCCCCCTCACATTAGGTCAATGCGTATTTCTATTCAATATCTGGTTCCTGTTTCGATGTGGCTGTAGGTTTCTGTGGTTGTTGCTACAAGTTACATCTTTTGCAAAAATAAACTTCTAAACTACACAAAAGAACAGATCGACATGCGGAGGAGACATCGTTAGCATAAATAAAGACATACAAGTCGAAAAAGAAGCCACACGCATGTGTACTTAAAGTGTTACAGAGCACTAAGAAAGGGTGATCATTTATTGTACATTAAGAAGAGTTGAGAAGGCCTTCATGACACAAAGCAGTCATTTCTCCTCCCCTAGTTAACTCAGGTGGAAAGTAACTAAGTACATTTAGCCAAGTGCTGTACTTAAGTGGCGTACCTCATAATTCCACATAAGTACTCCTGTTTCGAGCTAGGATTCAATTTGTGTAATCTATAATTAACGAGTAAACAATTGAATCAGAATGAACATCCAGCATCATGAGAGTTTCATTATGAATATAGCAGTCTGATGCCTCTTAGAGGCCTGGTGTGAGACTGACCTAAACAAATATATTCCGGATCTATACAAATCCTCAAAATGAATTCAACCTAACCCTTAAATTGGCATCCAGATTGAAATATTTTGGAAAATTGATTGCTATGTTCCACATTACACCCATAGTGTTAATATACCTATGACACACATTAATACACCGCTATTATCACAACCATGTTGCACCATAGATACAAACCGTATTACACCCTTATTATGCCCATGTTACACTGTCATCAGATCCATTCCACACTAATATTAGAGCCATTTTAGGTCATAAATACACAGCTAATACACCCATTCTACACATGGACACAGCCTGTCAAATGAGTGAATCCCTCAGGATACAAAAACCATTACCGGGTTAATACATATTAGCTTAGACCCTGAGAGCAACACACACCATTTTAACTGTGATGATCTTTTCTTCTACAGAAAGCCACCTAATCCTAAACAGAAATCTGCCTCTCTCTATACAATGTAAGATCAGACAGTGTGTAGTATTCATTGACAGCGCCGGTTAGACCCTGACGGCAGCAGAGAGCCAGGTGGACTTTGATGCAGTCTTCCGGTTTCATTAATCATGGCAGACAGCAGGTCTGCAGCACACTGATGGTCTCTGGCAGTCATTGACCCGACAGCGCCTGTGTTTGACCGCTATTGTGTTCACCTGATAAAAGGTCCATTGAGGTGAGGCGTCTCACCCCTTGGGGGATGGGTGTCAGAAAGCAGAACACAATGGCTGTAGCAGGTAAAAAAGGTGTGTGTGTGTGTGTGTGTGTGTGTGTGTGTGTGTGTGTGTGTGTGTGTGTGTGTGTGTGTGTGTGATGTCCCTCAGTTTCAGGGTTCTGACACAGTATGTGTAGTTAGAAGTGAAATTTGTGATGTTTTCGTTTCTGCAAAAGCAACCATCTCCACACATGTTGAATCTTATTGTACTTGCTTTGTCATGTATCATTTCTTTTGGAACATCTCTCCTTTATTTTCTGAATTGTATACTATTTTACAACATAATTCCTCTTACTGTGTTTATGTATGCCCCATTATACACCACAGCAATGTGTAAACCTACCTTTTCTCACTTATTGATAAGTGTAAGCAACTTTAAAGAACGCATTACACACTTTTCTGAAACATAACGCAACTTCTACACATTATTCTCTAGACTCAGTGTAACGGCTGTGTTTCGGAAGGTGTGAGAGCATGCTTACCTGTGCAGGTTCGGGGGTTTCCTCCGCTTGTGTCGTCTTGGCTCCTCTCAGCTCTTACCCCATTCTTTGTTCCGCCCTCCTCTTGAGAACAGCAGCCAGTGGGGAGGAAGAATCAGGGAGGGACACAGTTGAGAAAGGGTGGGGTGGGGTGGGGTGGGGTGGGGGGGGGAGGTTCAAACCTGAAACCAGATTTGAAAAGAAACTGTGTGTCAACAGCTGAGAGGAGCTTGGCTAAAGGAGAATGCTAACAGCTAGCCTATATGACACTAAAGCTTCATATGCTTCTTAAAGCTGGACTAAATTCCACTGTTCTCTGTCAGTAACAGAGCGGATGTGCAGCTAACCGATCACAAAGTAGTTTCAATCTCCATTACAACTTAACTAGCCTAACCCAGGAGGTGTCTCATGCTGATTAACACGTTTGCAGCCTGGTTAGCTATCCACCTCCCAAATCCTGGCCTGGTTTCACAGGTTTGTTGTTCTGAGATTAAGCAATTTCATATTCATATTTCGACTGCATGAAACCGGGTTTGTCATTTACTTAACAGTTGTCTGGGGTTGGGTCGAAACTAACACATTTTCACAGACCTACAAATAATATGTGTCTGTTAAAAATGATGATGTATTTGTATGGTTACACTCAACTCTATGTGCTATATACACCATTTGTATAGTTGACACTTTCTTACTGGGGGGAAAACATCAGGGAATTCTGCATTTACTTTAAGACCCAGACAGAGTTGAAGGTCTTCTTCCCACCGGAGGCTTCTCTAATCGTCGTTTTCAGGGATTTTCATTAAGTGCACAGACATTTGCGCTGGTCCTTGTCAGTTTCCCTCCCCAGGCTCAGAGCTCTTTCTGTTTGAGGCTCTCAAGACTCCTGCAGACAAGCCGCTGCATGCAGCTCTGTCCTGCCTGTCCCAAACAACGTCCATATAACTGATAACAGAGATATTCCCGTTGGAAGACGGGTAGCGTGTATTTGGCGTGCACTGAAATGTTTTGTATATTTCTACCAACCTTATTTTTCTGACCATTCTATCATACACCAAAGCAAAATCCTCCTATGTACGTGGTAATGTCCTGATTCTGATTACACACACACACACACAGGTAGGAGTTGATTACAGTTCAATAATGTGACTCAAATTCAAATGAGCATTTCAATATCGGTGGGGAAAACAGAAATCCTTTCCACACAGATAGACGCCTTTCCCAAACTGAATTTGGCAACCCACTTGGAGTAGTTTTGAGAGCCAAGTATTTTTCTAAGCCAACTACAAAAGGGAAAAAACGTAAGCAGTGTCCACACACACCACATGTATTATAAGCCTGACTGCAAACTAAATATTATATGGTTAGTACTACGACATGGTCAAACATATCTGCTATGATTTCAGCTCTTGGTAAAGGTACTGGAGTGTAACGCTCTGTAAATCATTAAACCAGTGTTTCTCCTGGTTAAATATGAGAGGTCAGCGGATAATGAGACACATCACCTTTCACTGTGTGCCATTATTGACAGTCTGAAATATTCACTTCAAGATTATCCAACAACGGTAGAGTAAATATGAGCAGAGGAGTTCATAAACAAAAGGAATGCCTCTGTAGTTTCTGAAGGGATTCACTGATACTCATCTTAATACGGTTTACCCCTCATGCCTTTTCCTTTATATAACAAAAGCACTTCTTAGAGTCTGTTTGACCTTTCATCTTACAGGAATATCAACGGTCCCGGGATCTTTTTCACGTGATCGTTTAGCATTTATTTGAGGTTTTATTTGTTTAAAAAGACCAAACATTTCTCCACACTTCACTCACAACATACATTACTCATATATCTGTCTCTACTCACACTAGGGTTGCAAAGGGGCGGAACATTCCCGGTAAGTTTCCGGAAACTTTCCATGGGAATTTATGGGAACTAACTGGGAATTGATCCAATGGCATGAACAGATATATAAATAGTTAGGCTCACTAAACAACTGGAATGATCTTCAAAACATCGTGCAGGAGGCAGATTAAACAGCATCACATTTGAGGTAGCTAGCATCTTCATAAGAGTGACTCAGATGGTGAATGAAGTGATGCTAGCTGTGGCTTACTTAAAATCTAAGTTATCAGCTAGCTATCTACTAGATGAACACATCTGTATGTGATATTTGCAATTTAAACATAACATAAATATATTACCCCATAATATCATCAAACCTTACTTCAACAGTCTTGTGCTTTGGGCTCAAAAGTGTGGTCCAGTCTTCTAGAAATCATATGTGCATGTGATGGTGGGATGCACAGTGCCTGTAGGGGGTGTGGTCTCAATAGCAATGCAGTAAGCAGTGTGCTACGTGCATGTGATGGAGGAATGGCATGGCTATACTTGAATGGCATCGGTTTGTTTTAGTCAAGATTATGTTAAAATATACTTTCCCCAACTATATTTAAGTTCCCTATGAAGAGCCAACCTTCAATTTTGAAAATTCCCATAAATTCCCATGGAAAGTTTCCATCTTTGAAAATTCCTGGAATTCTGCAACCCTAATTCAGACTAAAGACAGACCGCTATTGGCTTATTTAGATATACGTCAGTCGATAATAATAATAAGGTTGGGATGTCATTACAGACGTTCCATATCAAGATCATACATCAAAAAAAGTGACTAACCATACACCTATTAGATATTTTATACTCAGAAATTCTAAAATTCCCTCACTAATAACTCACCAGCTCCGTCACATGCTGCTGCCACAAAGAATTAAACAGAAATGCCAAAGGTGTGTATGTTTCCTAGACTTGTTTCACAGACACAGGCCTTTATAAGGTCCCTGAGGGGAAAACACAGCGTCTCCTCACTGGTAATCATTTTTGTTTGCGGCTAAAAAAAACAAACAAACAATGAATGAAGCGGACCTTCAAAGCAAAAGCTGCTTTAGTTATTAGCCAAACTTCAATGGCACGACTCAATCTGTTCCAAAAAAAGGCTCAGAGTATAAAAGTTATTCTGCACGTATCAGTTAATATCATATTCCTTTAGTCATAAGTACACACACACACTGCTGCTGTAAACCTGCACACAGTAAGTCAAGCGGTGCTGTATGTGTGTGTGTGTGTGTGTGTGTGTGTGTGTGTGTGTTTGAGAGAGAGATAGCAAATGAGGCCACATTGGGTTAAAGTTCAACTCTTAACTGGCAGAGGGGACTCTATCAGTCATTGAGGCTAAACATTGGTGGCGTTTTGGTCTTGGTTCTAACCAGTGTTGGGAATCAAGTCCTGGCTCTGAATTGCAAGATATCTAGCCATGTTTTGATCTCCTTCTCTCATGTTTTCTACTTCTTAAATTCCACAGAGGAGTTGGATGGGAGGTCCTCGGGGAGAAACAGAAATAAAAAAAGGCAAACAACCAGACAGTCATGCCATGCCGAAAATGCAACATCTTGAAACACTGCCAGCCTAAATGTGTCCTAAAAATGGACCATAAATATCAACAGAGGAATCTTTGTTTACACACACAAGACATTAGAGCTCGAAGCCAAAATGTTTTCAGATGATTTCCTTTCTAAACAAGTGTCATGATATACAATTTGTTCCGTTGTTCCATCAGTATGAAGGAATCAGCACTATAGATCTAAAGAATATGTAGATCATACACATTTTCATTGTTCAACTGCAGTAAGTCTTATTTTTATATTTTATGCTTCAGGCGAAGTACTTTGGATGACCTTTCTGCATCATTTGTAAATAACTTTGTTGTTGTACACAGTCCACCTTTGGCACATCACAACTACCAAACATGCACTCTTTGACCCACGCAGGCCTGAGGAATACAAGAGGATGTGCTCACATGAGAGAGAGTGGGCCTCACAGCAACATGTTGTGAACAGAGAGCGCCGTAAATAGCCCGAGTGCTGAAACCCAGAGAGGTGCCGTCTGCCCACCACATATCGACAGTCTGCACCAGGATTCACAGAGGGCCAAAGGTCACAGACACGTGGGCTTGACTGACGACTGGACCTTTTTTTGTCAGCGTCTGGTTCAATACGAGGGCTTCATTTAAGAATGAATTTCATTTGGATTACCCACCACTTTTCCTTATCAATTTATCATTTGGTCAACTCACTATCAGAAGATGTCCATCCCAGTTTCTCAAAGTCGGAGGTGATTTATTTATTGTTTCGACAATCCAAATCTCAAATAGAAATGATATAGCATAATTTCTCTCTCTTACTTAAAGATTCATGTATTTCTAAGCACTGGGCTTATTCAAAAAATACATAAATAAAGAAGGTATTCAGTTGGATCTGCTACAAAACAGAGGAAATCCAAATCAGAATATTTGATTTGCCCATGGGCGAAATTGTTTTTAAAGATATTTTTGGGGGCTTTTTGCCTTTAATCGGATAGGACAGTGGAGAGTGACAGGAAAGTGGGAGAGAGTCGGGCTGGGATCCGGAAAGGACCACGGGTCGGGAATCGAACCCGGGTCGCCGGCGTACGGTGCAGGTGCCCCAGCCAGTTGCGCCACGGCCGGGGGCCCGAAATTGGGTTTTTGAATGAAAGAAATATATAAATACAAACAAAAAATTAAAGAAAATGCAAAAAAAGGTTAAAAAAGAAAGATATAAATATAGGAAGTCAAAGTGAAGTGCAAATCAAACTAAAATATACCAAATAAAAAGCCAGAAATCAATAGATTTAAGAACTGCATTTTCTTTCATTTTTGCGCGACAGATTACTTCAATAGAAATAGTTGAATACAGCGCTTGACTAAATGATAGCATTCAGTTGCTTTAATAGACAGAGGAGGTCAGGTTATAGCGATGACTCACGGTGCCTACAGCTGATGGCGTCTTGTTCAGCGACACACAGATATACATTACAGACTGATGGTTTGGATCCTCTGTAGCCAAAACAAACCGAGCCAACACTTCTGCTGCATTGTTCTCTGTCTCTCTGTATCTTGTTTAACATAGCAATAAAATACTATGTTGTACAGAAGTGTGGCGGAATAAAGACAGACTCACATCAGCCCACAAGAATCCTACCAAACACACACTTAAAATAGAATGGCATTTCTAATTATCAACAAATACTTGTGACTGTGACTCTGCATGCTAAAGGTCACGTCTCTGCGGCTCGACATGTTCCCTCACACTCAACGCAATCTAAACTTAAAGACGTGTCAGTGTGTCTGAGTGTGCGTGTGTGTGATTGTGGGACTAGAGTGTGACAAACACAGTCCATGTCAATGCACCATGTAGAAAATGCCAGGTTTAATACCGACACATGATTCACAGTGTGACGGCAGAGACATTGCGTACATTTCTCAGGCTGCAGTCATGTACGGATGTCACAAGAACAGATACAATGGGGACGCTGAAACTCCTGAAACGTGGCGGTAGACATTCCTCAAAAACAATAAACTGTAAGAAAATTCAGGACTGGGATCTTTGGCAATATGAAGCACCTCCATGAATGCAATGGCGTTAGATTAAAACACTTTACATTTTGACAGTTTAAAGTAACCTCAATGCCAGCCCATCAGTTGATATGGGACATCACTGGGAGTCTAAGCAGCTGCTTGGAATAATCTGCAGCCCTCACTCTCATCAGGGACAGTATTATTAGAAACCATTTCCAAAACTTGTAAGCAAACACTTTCCCACGTACACTTTGAGCAAATATGCAGCAATATGTCACGTTTCAGGCCGCCTGCTGACTGGAGGGCAGAAATGCATCCCTATTCTTACTTATTAGTCTATTTAACTGCTAAACACTTCAGAAACCACAAATAGGGAAGTCGCAGGTGTTAAACCCACCAAAAAGGCCCAAAGAGCTAAGTGGAAGTGCAAGTTCTTAGTGTTTGTCACTATAATCAACCAGTTTGTCAAAAAAAGTATTAATGCTGGTTAAAGACATTTACAGGTGAACTTTAGGAGGGTATTTCCTACTAAGTATAACAAAAAACAGCCTTAATGTGGGCTTTTTAGATGAGAAGGCAGCTACTGTGGATAAAACGAAAGACTCCTGGGCTGGCTTTACTCTTGTGCCACAGGGCTTCATTTTTGCAATTTCATACGTTTAAGTGGACTGGTTAGAAGTCTCTCTGCAGCTGTGGTGATTCAGCCTTCCAGTGGAAAACAGCAAATTGCAACTAATGACAGCCGTTATTACAGGAAGGCGTATAAATTACCAGAGAAACTCTAAGTCCCAGGGTATTACTGAGTGCATCTTGAAACAAACAAGACAGACCAGAGGAAAACATAAATTTGTCTTTAAATAAGGCCATATCATCACGGATGTTTCTGTCAGTCAGTGAGAGACAGGAAGGCTGTGGTTACGGTAACAATGCAACTAATGCTAAAACAAGTGATGAAGCATCTGAAAAGTCACAAATAAAAGGGAGGAAGTACTTACTAATATAGAGCAAGAACATCTGACCTTCCTAAACTTTCTCAGCTCAGAAAAGCCAACCGTCCTTGGTTTTGCTGATAAAAAAAAGAATGTCTACCGTATTTCATAACTCTGAGCATGACTCAGCCACACCCCGCTTCACTGCCTGAAACGGACCTAAACGTTGCTTCCTCTAAGGAAACTCAACTGCACATATGGCCACATTTCATAACAGGAAATCCTGAAGCAGGACTCCATTATTGTCTTTCTGCCACTAAATCACATAGAGATAATCAGATTATAATTTTCCACGTGCATTACATTTGAAGGTTTTAATGAGATTAAATGGAGTTTGATCATGAATCACATTTGATTAAGCTGGAGCCGTGGATACCGGTGACCTCAAAACAACCGGCAAAGACTACAAACGAGAAAGCCTTTGGGGAACAAGTCAAAGACGACGGGTTGGCTCCTGTGCAACACCAGACAGCATCAGGTCTGGATTATGAACTATAAAGGGCTAAATAAGTTCTACTGATCCTCAGGGAGTGAGGACAGGAAGAGGGGAAGAGAGGGAGAATCAAACAATGGTGCAAACAAGGTAACAGAAAACTGGCCGACTTATTTCTGTTTGTGTCTGACCTTAGATTCTAGTAACTACAATCACTCAATGGTGTCTCAGCTACGTGATTTCACTGAGGCATTGTGCTGGTGAAGCTCTACACAGTTCCTCTTTAATGTGTTGTATTCGCTTTTGAGTTATGTGTCAGCTCATCACATGTTGCCAGGTCGTATCTCGTTTCGCAAGCACGTTTGGCTGTCTGTTATCACTTACAAAACCACCTGCCTTTTTCTGCCAAACAGAAGAGTCTAATTGCACACAATAGTTTGAAGCCTTAGTGGGTCGAGTAAATGAAAAGGGACCACTTACATAAAGGCTCTCCGTGTGCCATTATAAGCAATACTGGTGTCAGTTTAGATCTTCCCCTTAATGCCTGTAAAGAGTTTGAACTCACTGATGTGTTTGCCATGGTCCGAAGCTACTGCTGTCGGAAAAATGACTAACATTATGGATTAGCTGTGTGCATGCAGTATTATATCCCCATAAGCTGTTGTTAATGGATGTTGGAAAACAGCAGCAGCAAAGCACTTCAGTATCAGCAGCTGCATCTGTCTTTGGAAAACGCCCATTCTACCTTGCTTAGGGATAACTAGTGTCAAAGAGAAAGGAAATAAAGCTGGCCTTTTGAGCCCGTTGGCTCTTTTTCAAAGGCCTCGATTGGAATTTAGTCATTTAGTCATTAAATATATTTGTTTTGCGTGGTCTGACCAAGAACAGAAAGAAGGTAAATAGTGAACTATTGCTGCAGGCCATTGTCAGACGCTGCCACGGTTAGTGTGTGTTGTATTATCGTCTGCAGAAAAAGAGGTTTTACATGTTATTTTAGCTACATTTAGTCATGCATTGATGCTTGAAAAGGGATTATTAGGGACGCTGGCTACATAACGTCAAACCTTTGCATTTTGAGGACGTATTTCTGCATTGTATTTGTGGTTGTGAGCTATAATCTTATTCCCTTATACTACGATGTCTATATAAAGGGAAAAACAATAGAACAGAAATGCTGATGTTTTGAGCCTGTCAGCTTATTAATCTCTTACACATTTTCAGAAGAGGTTAATGTAAGTTTAATTTCTGATTGCCAAGGTCTGTGCAGGATCTGTTTAGCCTGGCTCAGTACAATCCACGCTTAGTTGCACGTATTTTACACATGTGGAAACAGAAAATGAGTCATTTTGGTTTACCTCACTATTTCTTTCCCATCTGCATTATAAGGTTTTATATCTCACTGTACTGGTATTTTAAACAAGTATACTTGGGTATGATTGTATTGTTTGTTGTAGTATCTGGTGAGGAGAACGGATATATCCTGCATCAGAAAAGTTCCTTAACGTGAATACAAACTGAAACTATTAGAGATAGTGAGACAGTCTCTATAAACAGGACAGCGCAGATATCTGTGTCGACATCTGACGAGATGTCCCCATTATTAGCAGCAGATTTCCCATTTGGGATGTGCTGAATTGACTGACCTTGAAATGTGAGGAAGGCTGAGGGAGATCTTTAAATCACCTGCAGCCTTCAAGCCACAACGCAGGGCTTAATTCAACACAGTTCTTCAGCCACTAAAGCAGACTCTATTCTGCTAAACATGTAGGGCTGCACCATCATTTGATATGTTATCGCAATCACGCAATTGCCTAATGCAATAAGTACTGGTTTGGTATAGGTCCTTATAAATATAATACCAAAGTCATATTATTATATTTTCCTGTGATATTATGAATGATATCTCAAATATGATCATTCCCTTTAATATCGCAAGTTGTATCATCAGTAAAAATCACTGCCCTGGGTATTTTTTCCTAATTTCGTATCACTTCAGTGATTCACAACCATCAGATAAAACAATAAACCTGGCTTTGTTTCTTGATCACATTAGGATAAAACTCTCTGGGTATCGATGGATGATATTACTCATCCCTCTTCCTCTTTACTGTTCTAGAAACTGTTACTCAGCCACTGTCTGGAAGAGTATTGAGTGGGGGTTCAGCATAGGACATGGTTAGATAGAGAGTGGGCAGAGAAAAATGTCCTGTGTTCACAAAGGTCACGGGTTTGATTGAATCAACAGGTGAGTGCACATCATGTGAGGATCAATCTGAAGCAGAAACTTGTGATTACTGACTGAGCTGGAGGAGGACGTCAGAAAGTGTCTCTCCAAAAATAAGCAATCTGCATGTGGCTGGGAGAAACTATTGGCTGTTTGTGCAGAGTTTTGGCTGTGTCCTAATGGCAACATGACTCTGAGATGACCGAATAGATGCTGTAAGATAATTCAGGATTCAAGATCTCTTCAAAATCACTAAACAGGCTTTCCATTTATTCTAATGCACAGAACCGAAACCTTTTAACTTCCTTTTTCTTTATCTGAGGCATCAGAAGAGGTACTCTGTACGAGCACGCTGTTCTGTATAAGGATATTATAGTATCCCAATACAACCTTGTAGGGAGGACTGAAAGACATAACATTTCAAAAAACATATTAATCCAAGATCAGTTATTGGATTCAGGTGGGTTGTGAAGGGAAACACTGAGTCAAACTAACAAAACAAGCCAATTGTTTTCATATTTTCCATATAAAATCGTATTAAAGTTAGACTGTAATCAAAAAGGCCTCTCATCCAAAGCGTGGTTTGGACTTTTTTCTGGATAAATATAGCAGTGCTGACACATTCACATCTGTGCAGCTGGAAAATGTTGCTCATGTTAGTAAAAACTTGTATCTTGGATAGCGCATTAGGCATCAGAAATAGAAAGAGACTGAGAAAGAGCTGACTATTAGCCCTGGATTAGATAAGTTACCAGAAATAAAAAGGCAGTAAACATCCAAACGAAAGCAGCATTCAGAAAATATTCTCCCACTTATCTCCTACAAATATTGGGTTAACTTTGGCCAGCTTTTAAACATTTATATGTTGTTTACTTGGTGACTAAGGATTCCTTTGTGTGGTAAACTGTGTGTTTACACTAACCAGGGCAACCTAACTAATGATGATATACATCGCTGATTCAGTTGTTGGTTGTTCTTACCATAAATGGATCTATTGGTCTAAAAACAAAAACATCTAATTGTGAGTAATGCGAACAACAACTAACACAAGCACGATGTGACTAAATTCAATTTGACTTTGAAAGCTGTTTAAAGGACACAAGCATTTAGTAAAAAGGATCATTTGAGAAGAGTACATGTTGGGTCTCTTGGCTTGATGAAAGGCTTAACAAATAATATTGATCAACTAATCAATTTCCTACAAACTCCTTGTAGTAGACCTCACAATATGTTAGTATAACTCAAGTACTGGACTATGGTATTAGCATGTGGGGGTAAACTGTCAGCTAAATGAAATATAATGTTAGTTTAACCTACTTCAATGCTGCTGTCAGATATTTCCCACCACAGAAGCTTCTAAGGGAAAGTACACAAGAAAGAGGAATATAAACCTATCCTTAAACTTGTGCTTAGATCCATAGTGGGGAGAAATACTCAGATCTTGTACTTGAGTAAAAGTACCAGAGTTTAGGAATACTATGTTACAGTAAAAGACCTGTATCCAAAATGTTACTCAAGTACTCGTAGTCCTTTATAGATACAACATAGTATTTGCTTTGTTTTGGTAGTGTTCTCAAAGCTGTGAAGGTGCAGCTAGTTTTAATGGCGTTGTGTACTGCAGGGTAGCTTGTGAGTTGACTCCAGGTGAACTAAAGTCTGATTTAAGGGTGGATTATATTTCACCTCATTAAAGTAACATACGGTATTAAATAAATGTAGTGGAGTAAAAGTACACGATTCACCTCTGAATTGTAGTGGGGAAGAAGTATAAAAGTACCATAACTTGGAAATACTCAAGTAAAGTATATGAAAGGTGTTCTTAAGCACAGTACTTAGGTAAATGTACGTAGTTAAATCGCACTTTGATGTGAAAAGTTACTCACTCGGTGTGCTCCGATGTTCGCCAGTTTCTCCTTAAAGTCCTGACAGAAAGTCCGCTGTTTT
The DNA here is from genome assembly GCF_036324505.1 of Eleginops maclovinus. Taxonomy (NCBI): domain Eukaryota; kingdom Metazoa; phylum Chordata; class Actinopteri; order Perciformes; family Eleginopidae; genus Eleginops; species Eleginops maclovinus. The sequence goes on from NC_086370.1 coordinate 20,303,965, forward strand.
GCAGCCGTCCTTCGTTTCCCAAACAATGACGGAAAAGTAGAATAAATCCAGACGACGTCGTTTTTCGTTGTTTTATTTTATTATCATTATTTTAATACTCTGTTTTTACTCCGCAGCCGCCTGAAGGAACTCCTTAAGGTGAACCGTGCTCTTCCTTTAACGGTTTCAACCGTTACGACGCTGAGCTGCTCCTGTGGGCGGGGCTACACACACACACACACACACACACACACACACACACACACACCACACACACACACACACACACACACACACACACACACACACACACACACACACACACACACACACACACACACGCGTTTGAATCCCTACATGGATGTGAACTACAGGTGTAGAGAGTAATACAAAAATGAATTTGTTTGCACATTTTAATTTATGTTTATAAATGAAACCCTTGCTCACAGATCTGTACATTCACCAGATCAGATCATGTCACTTCTTATTTTATTTATATTCCTGTTATCATTATCTGTGTTTCTCTCTCATTCTGTTGCTGACATTAAACCTGACATTCTCTACGAGGATCAATAAAGATCTATCTTATCTCATTAACCTATTCATTAATTTACATATCAACCAATGTCTATATATTTATGTTGCTTGTGAAATTGGTCAAATGTTTCCTTCAGTATTTGCTCTGTGTGATAGGGGTACATGTCTTTTCTAATGTGAATATGTGTACTTTTGCTTTTAATGTTAATATTTATAATATTTATTCTATCTTTGAAAAGCGTTACCTCATGTCTAATGCTTGACAACGGTGCTGCTGTGACTCTGAAACTCCTCTAGTTGATTACTTAGATAAGACACTTGCTTTAAAATTGTAATATTATAGTCTGTAGGGACAAGTTATACCTGTTGCTGTTCAATGGAAGGGGCGCTCAACAGGAACATGTAAAAAAGATGGCAAATCATTGAGACAGAGCGGTAAGACCGGTTAGGGGATGAGGTCTGGTTTAGCTGGTTCTGGAAGGGAAAATAGCTTCACGTGTCGCTGCAGATCATATGTGTTCCACTCACGTTAAAATACCCATTTATTGTCTCTGTTACACACCGTTAATATCAGACCCTTCAACAGCAGAGATGGCACATAGAAGTTAAAGGTGTGTGTGTGTGTGTGTGTGTGTGTGTGTGTGTGTGTGTGTGTGTGTGTGTGTGTGTGTGTGTGTGTGTGTGTGTGTGTGTGTGTGTGTGTGTGTGTGTGTGTGTGTGTGCGCGTGTGTGTGTGAGATGAGTGCCACAGGGGGCCAGTCCCCAGGCTGTGCTCCTTTAATGACCAAGGCCAAGACAAAAGGGGGTCTGCAGTGTTCAGGACTGATGGCTCCACATCCCCCTGAGAAAAAGACCCACAGCTGGTCCACCCCACGGACACAATGGACACCAGCCTGTGCTCATAAATAATAATCCCTAGTATCACTCGAGATCTACCGTGCATGCACACACTCTAAAGTGTGCCTGGAAGTTGTGTTTTCACTGTAGTATTGATCGTACAGATATGACTGAAAAGCATCCCAAAAACAACAGAGAGACCAAGTTATACATCAAAAGAAAAAACAAACAAAGCCCAAACTATTCTGACCGCCTAGTTATAATGGGGTGCCGTTATAAAAGCAACAATAAAAGTCTTTTATAGTAACCAAACTGCACTGTTTCCTCATGTTGTTCTAAAACTGCAGTGCAGAGCAGCATCAAGACATTATTGAACCTTTAAGAAGTATAAAGTCAATATTTGTGACTTTATTTTATTTAGTCATTACAACCGAGCCTGCGTGCCACAAGATACAAAAGTCAGAAATTGACATTACACTGACTACATGAATTCACTACATACATGCCAGGCTTATTCTGTACTGGAAGCGCCAAGAGGAACCACATCAGGCTACAGAAGCAGACTGATGCATTTGTCCCTCTTAGGTTGCTGTACATTAACAACATTTCCGTGATCATCTGCTGGCAGAATGAATCAATACATATTGTTTAATATTTCAAGGATTATTAATGATACGATGAATCACCCTCTCAACTTAATGATCTTCTCAATAAATGATGATTCCAGTTACCCTCATTAGCTCACAGCTGTCCTGAATGTGTAGAGCGGTGCGGTGAGGACATGGTTTTGTAAGGATTTCTGAATATTGCAGAAAATAAAATATGTTAATGATCCTTCAGCCGGATAACTTCAAATTATTATTAAGAGAGACTACATCACTTCACGTCACCACTGCTAAGCTAAAGGCGGCTAATGTTTGGCATGATGACGTTCAGTGGCGTTTTTATCACACATAGAAGCTTCAGACACTTACTTGTGATATAGTAATGTATTTTATGTCATAAATGAAAATGTAAAGATCTCATAAAAAACACATTTTAGGGATCTAAGCAAAAAACCCTTAAAAAACGTTGACTTTCAAACCAGAAAAGTGGTCAAATGCTAACTAATTTTGTGGTATTAGGACTCCTACAACACCCTATTACCTCCAGGCGTTAATTGCCCCCTTTTTCTCACAGATGAATTTCCAACACGTGGACATGTGCATGCATATGGTACACACCCTGCTGTGTGTTAGAGGGTTAATTGCTTTCTTGTACACGAGAGCCCTCCACCAATCACCGGGTCATCAGATCAGAGGGCAGAGTGCTAATCTTGGCGGTATAACAGGATGGGATAGGATGACCAGCGGATGTGAGGGAGTCCACAGACAGCCAGGACTCAGGTGTCTCCACCCCCCTCCACCTCCCACAGTCTCAGGTGCTCAGTGGGACGTTGTTTGAGTGTATGTGATCAACCAAGGGTGTCTGCAGAGCACAAACTGCCACCCAGCTGCTCCTGTATCAGGTTTAATCCAAGTGGGCCTAACACACACCGCTGTTGATGAGGGACTGGATGAGAGGGGAATAAAAGAAGCGTTGCACATGAGAAGCTTTGATCAAGAACTGATGAGACAAGAAATTATGGGGATTTTAAGGTGTATCGAGTTTACTCACTTTAAATAGCTCCCATTGACTTCCAGGGTCACTCATGATGTGTCCAAATCCATTTCAATTTAGGTATAAGCATATTATGTGTGGTACTTGTTATTGACAACTGATCTTTAAATCTTGTCACTTCTTCAAGGCTTTTGAAGTTCCGGTTTGTCTGTTTACTTAATGGCACACCCACACACACACACACCCACACACCCACACACACACACACACACACACACACACACACACACACACACACACACACACACACACACACACACACACACACACACACACACACACCGCAAGTGTTGTAATTTGTATTACAGTGTAATGATCAAAGTGTTTGAAATGGTCAGAAACATCACACACACATACACACACACACACACACACACACACACACACACACACACACACACACACACACACACACACACACACACACACACACACACACACACACACAAACACACATACACACACACCCCCCACATACACACACATGCTTTACTTTAAGTTTGGACCTGTTGAACTATCCAAAGATACATTTTTGAATCAATTACCAATAGGGTGTCCAATCTGTATTTCTTATTTAGAAAACACCACTGCTGTTAGAGTTCCTAAATATTCATTTAAAAGTATAACATGTTCTGGCTTTGGATAACAATCGATTAAAATAAACTAAATTAAACTACTTTCCAGAAGTGAAAACAGGGTTTAATTTGGGGAAATAAAGACAAGTTACATCACTTTTTGTCTGTTACAATTTTGACAGATTTTTATTGACCCTTATACAATGACTGTTATCTGATCTGTGAGATAAGGCTCATTGCTGACAGCTCAAAGAAAAACAATAATAAAGTTACTGATTATAAAGTGATGTGTTAACCAGTGTGCTGTGTAAAGCAGAGGAGTGTCCAGCTACGGGTAGATGCCCCTTTGTTTACAAAATAAAGGGTTATTGGGACAACAGGAGATAATAAAAGTTAAACCTCAGCACGGCGACATTTCTCAGAGCTGACGTGACGGTACAAATGACAGACGGGTGGTTTCCTGTCGTTGTCAAGCAATGTTGAGAATGGCATCTGTCAGCATGAAGGAACGTATGCCCCCCCCCCAGGAGGAACCAAGATGCAGCAGCTTAGAAATGACTCTAGTTAAATGGAGCTATTTATATGCTGCATGAACACATGCCGAACATACTGTATGTTAATCTGTGTGAACCGTGTCTTGACCTCAAGGAGCACACGATGACACAGCGCCATGGCATTACATTCCCTCTGTTACATAAAGTTTATACATATTTAGATGAGGTGTAGGAGGCACAAGGTGTTCAATATTAAAGGAACAAGTGAGGAACAGCTCTACAATACTGTGCTCTGACTTTCTGCACGGCTTTAACCTGTTGCTATCTTATTGTAATGTAATATATATTTTTGGTTTCTGTTTTATTTGCATGTCAGTCTTTACGTTGCATGTTCCTAATGAGTTTTCCACATTTAAAAAAAATATTCTATTTAGTTTTGAGGTTGACTTTACCACATCTGTACCTGTTAAATAAACAAATACATACATATGAAGTGTGTATATATTTCATTCAAAAAATATTATTATCATAATTTATTAAATAATTGGAGAAATTTAAATGATGTTGAATTATTTAAAATATATATTAAAATAAAATTATTTTAATATATATTTTAATTGAATGACCAATCAAAGCAAAACAAGTCTTTTAGTAATAAATAGAACATGTTTTTTAAAGTAAAAAAAAAAGTGTCCAAAAATATTTCACTAAAATTAATTAGTAATATTTTTTTAATTGGATTTTTTTATTTATTTAATCTTTATTTCATGACTTTCCCAGCAAACCTTTAGCTAATCGCTTGCTCTTGTTATCTGAAAATGTACTGAAATTGTTGTCATATTATGTATGTAGTTTTCACAATTCATTCATGTGATTATTTGTGTCAAAATATACATATTGATTCATATTACAGTGAACACTTCAGGGTGTCCCTGCTGCTCTGGAGGAAGTTTTTATGTGAATTGTAAACACAGGAAACAAAGCATCACCATGAGTGATTCAGGTCACATTAAACCACAACAAACCGCTGTTGTTGGGACATCCAAGTTCATGATGGGATATTCTTGAGTGTATCTAAGCAGCAGACACATTTTATTCTCAGTCAGCCTGCGGAGAGTCCCCTCTATAAACCATGACATCTTTATGGTCACAGAAAAACACACACACACACACACACACACACACACACACACACACACACACACACACACACACACACACACACACACACACACACACACACACACACACACACACACACACACACACACACACACACACACACACACACACAAACACACACAGATATAATAGACTTCTGGAACTGTTACATTAAGCACTATGAAGGGAAATGTAGAAGTTGTTTGTTTGTGCAACAGGTGACAGTCATGGGAAAACACTTTTGAGTCTGTGTGACACACTGTGCGATCAAGCATGCAGCCTTGCAGTTATGCCAGATGTCATGTCTGTGTGGCAGACCTGACACATATGTTTTGGTCTTGCCATAGGCTAACAGGGTATTGGTCTGCCATATTTGATGTACTGTCTAATGTCCTTGGAGTTACTTTACAACCTTGTGCCATGATTGCATTATGTGGTGTACCAAATGAAGACACAAGCATGACTAAGAAGTAACTCAACATCACAGCATTTGTTTCTTTGCTTGGCGGAGACAAATATTACTTAATTGGAAATCAAACACCCCCCCCACTGCAGCACAATGGCTGAAAGAGGTAATGCTATTTTTACATGGGTTTTGTTTTGTGTGTAAAAGAGACAAAAAGAGTGAAACATCTTATGTTACCTTGCTGATACGTCATTGTCACTACTCTTGATTTGTCATGCAGCCGTGCAATATGAGATTGTGCCAAGGCTTCAAGGCCATGATGGATTTTTATCATGATAATAAATAAGCATGCAATGTTAGCACACTACTTTGTGGTTAACCTGAACAACTTCACTCCTGATTTGACTGTCAGAGTATATAATCATCACCCATATCTTCGAATCCAACTTCCTTCCAACCCAATACCACAACTTTCACCCTTTTTATTTACATGTATGATCAATAAACCTCATTAAAATAACATTAGACCTTATTTTTGACTTCAAAAGAGTCCAAACATTACATTATTTTCACTTTAGTTCAGATCAGAGGAACATCTCTTGATGACAAAGTTTGGTCAGAATTCTGTTTCGAAACCATTCCACATTTTTTAGAGCAGCACATAATGACATCAGATGCTATGAATAAAACACACATAGTTTCTAATAAAATAGTGATCATTTACTCTTCTTGGCACCAGCACCCCTGGGCTTTGTAAATGCTGTAAATCTTGAGTCTTGGAAACAATACACATTATATTCCTGGTTAAAATCCTGGGGTGTGGGGTAAATGTCAGTATTTCCAAATCATTTACTCATGGCTTCAATGAAATACAGGTTCAATGTCAAACAGATAAACACACAAACACATTCTGAAGTGTAGCCAAGTCAGTTAATATATTGAAACATATATATTCAGATCTCAAATATAGTGTTTATTGCAGGGGTGTTGTTTTGGATTACATTAGAAAACATTTGTCCTCTGCATCAAAACCCTAAAATGTGGGAGAAAGAACCCACATGCACACTAAATCAACCCTGTGAGGAAAGTTATGGTTTAAAGATCAACCCAAAAAGTCCTAGTTTGCTTTTGTTCTGCAGAAACTCCAGTTGGATGTAAGAGGAGAGGACGGGGGGGGGGGGGGGGGGGTGCAGGCTTGAAATTCTTTGTCATTTGTCCGCTCGAGGTTTAACAACAATAAGAGCTTTGTAGGTCTTTGCCCAGATCCTGGCAGCGATGTCCTTGTGTCCTGTGACTTTGGGTCCCGTCTGTTCGCTCCTCAAACACAATCCAAGCCCTCTGTAGCTGCGAGCGGTGCAGGAACATCAGAGGAATGTGTGACCAGAGCGGCTGATAAAACATATCAGTGATCAAACCGTTCAGTTGGAAAGTAAACGAGAACTTGAACTGCCTCTACTGGCCTTCATGAACCATAAGTTCTCTGTTATTCATTAAGCGCAGGTACCTGTAAACACTCTGCACAAACACACAGGTGTTCTTCAATCATTAAGAGACCTCTAATCAGGTCATATAGCTGTGATATCTTTTTCTACGGTTCACTCAACAAAAACAGTGGGACTTTAACATTTAGAAATGTTGCAGAAACACATGTAGATCTGTTGAAAACAGAACAGGTGTTTGCTACATTTTTGCCATTTCACCACTTTACGATTTTTAAAGCATAAATTGCCAAGTGCAAGTGAGGCTGAAAACAGACTACAAGATATCCAGCAGCAGTATCCAGAGTATTTGAAATGAGCTCCACCTTCCCCAGCTGTGATAGAAATATTAGTGCATCATCTGTAACCTCTTTCAAAAACCTCCCTCTTGATTCTCTAAAACACAGCTTCACAATAATGTTGAAAGTGGAGTGTTTTGCATTACTTGGTTTGAAACTGTGTACATTTTAAATGTCAGTGTGTCGGAACCTATTCATTTAACTGAAGAAAGGATTTTTTGCATGATTTCTAAACCAAATATGATGAATAATGTAAGGCTAATTGCACATGCATCACAGTTATAAGGTATCAGCGTTATAAAGTATCAGTTGACATGATTTGTGTGCGTGTGTATCAGTGTGGAGATTAATACACAAGGCCAACATGTGAGGCAGAAGTGTGTTTCCAGAGTGTTAATCATTATCTCTGACAGCAGCTCCACTGTAGATCTGCACAGGTTGTTCTTCCAATGTAAATAATGTAGCAGCTATCATATCAGTGTCTTGTTCGATAGAGAAACTCATCTCACAGTGACGTTTGTTCTTCCAGCAAACTGTGTTTCCAGACAGTGTGTGATGTCAGTTTCAGATTCCTTTATCACTTTTGAGCTACAAAGTCATGAGACATGATCAGATGGCCCAGTGTGTGTCATGACTTTAGCATTGCTTGTGTAACAGTGTGTGTGTGTGTGTGTGTGTGTGTGTGTGTGTGTGTGTGTGTGTGTGTGTGTGTGTGTGTGTGTGTGTGTGTGTGTGTGTGTGTGTGTGTGTGTGTGTGTGTGTGTGTCTCACCCCACTTTGTCACACGTATCCCTTTAGAGTAGTTGTCGAGAACAGAAAAGGCAGAAACGAAATAGAAAAGAGCAAACTCGGGGCCTTTTTTAAAATGTTCCATTCAGACACAAATGAATAAAAACACACTTCCAAATGCAGCACAAGCTCTCTGAATCTGCCTGTTTCTATTTCTGTCTCTCCCTTATAGTGTATACATAATGTCCTTCTGTTAAAGGGGCATATTATGCTTTTTGTAGTTGTCCTTTCCCTGTGTGCGTCGTATAGATTAAGTGCATGTAAATGGTCTGCAAAGGCTAAAATTCCCCCTGCCTGAACGCCTCCATTGGACTTGGACTGATAACTTTCCGTTTTGGATTACCTCAATATCAATTTAAAATGTGTATTAAGACAACAGAACAATGACACGATACTTCAAGTATTGTCCTACAGAACAGCACAGCTTACAAAAAAGAAATACATCTGACTCTTTCACAACAAACACAATATGCTCTTTTTAGGCTTCTTACTGACATTGTCATCCTGCTTGGTATCCCCAATTTTGATAAAATCCCATTACATATAATCCGTTACTCCCCGAGCCCGCAGACAACACAAAGTGTTGCAAGGTGAGGTGCAGGTGAAAAAACATCACAACAAAAAAGCGTTTCCTTCAACCAAAAACCAGGCCCTTTTATTTCCTAACCTTTCACAAGAACTGAAACATAAATTGCATAACGCCAAATCCTCTTTCCATAGGTGCTGCTCTTTCACCAACCAGGAAACAAATGCCCCCTCTCCCTTCTCTTCCCAGTCATCTATAGCTGATTGCCCGCCTTCCCAAACTAGTCTGGCCAACCAGGTCATGGCTCTGAAAGGGTAGTGAAGAGTAAACAAAATAAACATTGTTTTCAGCATTTAACAAAATCCTCATGGCCTAAGTGCATTCATTATCTGACCTTAGAAAACACTGTACATTCAGAACAAACAAGATCTTAACAAAACGGATAGTTTTGAACTTAATTGGCATACCTTACATCACACACATTTTAGACCAACCACAGACTCTACCTACTCAGAACACATATAAGCAGCAGCTTGGAGGTGTGCTCCCCCTTTGAGCACTGACACAAGATGGCCTCCAGGTCTGAACAAAGGAAATCATTTTGTGATTGTGTGGCTTTTAAAATGAAATGCATGTAAATACACAGCATCTTTATTTGCCTATGTTAATGTATATTATGAACTTTGACTTAAATAAAGACAACTATTCTAGAACATTTGCCTGCCTTTCTTAACAAAGAAACACATGTTAGTGAGGGAGTGCTTGCTTCCTCACACAAAGCATCAATAAACTGGTAGCTCTCAGTGACTCATCCTCTCAGATCCTGTATAATCCCACGGGGAAAGCGTTGGGGTCTCTGTAAACGACGCCTCGTCTCATATTACACAGAATGACAAAGACTGAGATTAGAAGAGACAACACGATGAGCCACGCCTCGTTAAACAGCAGTGAGTCATATACTTTTATAGTTGATGTTCACCTGCTGTAATTTCTGTTGATTTACTATAAAGTGGAGGCTATCTGGAAATTTAAAAAAGCGTTTAACACAATGACAGTCTGGCACATCAATCAACTTAGTGAAATGTAAGTTAATTTCTCAAGCACTGTACTTTTATTTGGGCATATTTGAACTTGAATTCAGTATTCTCATTTTATGATTCTTTAACTTCTGCTTCACTTTTTTACTCCGTTATATTTATTAAACACATATGATTTACTTATCTACCTAAAATGATTATCCCCCCAGAGGGAATTTCTCTCCCACACACCCTGTCTGAAAGCCTCCATTGGAGTCCTTTGTTAACTTCTGTTACATGGTGACATCACTATGCGTCTATTGGCTAGCGCTCAACATACTATACGTGATTGGCTAAGGGGCGGGACATCTCTAAGCGACTGACCCATCACAACAGAGCCGGCCGGCTAACCAACTTGAAGTCCTCTGTAAAACCGAAGCCTCAAACCTTTCTGTTTGCTGTTTTTGTTTTGTGAGTTAATGCTTATCTAAATCACTTTGAAATCTGCTCTATTAAAAACTAACCCTCACTATTTCTAGCTTATTCTCTTACCCTGATCCTAACCCTGTCCAGGTACCGGGCCACCTGTCACCCTGCAGTCTCCATGTCAGCAGAGGAGATGGATTTTAGTCGAGGGCGTGCAGCAGGAAACATTAGCATTTCACGACAGAGCATTATGGCAGGAGATAAAGAAGCCGGGCTCCTCTGTAGCATTACCCATATTCCCCTGAGTCAGCACTTCGTTTGGAAAGCATTGTATACTCAGGTTGGATTCATATTTCTAATGTGATATCCGGCAGATGGAAAAGTTCTCCAAGAGGGCGCTTGGTCCAGGTAGAAAACAACGCTTTTCCTTTGCATTACACGTTCCTGTCTGCAACATGCAACAAGTCCCAAAGAAAGAAGACAATAAGCACGAAGAAATTGAAATAAATCAGTGCAAGGAAGTGGGGCAAGTACAATGCAACAACATAAACACGAAAAATGAAATAAGAAAAAATAAATAGAGAACATAGACTTTAAATTCCGAACTTTGACTTCAAACACGTCTGTTTTCTGTTGTAACCAAGCCACTTTAGGGTTAATGGAAAAAAGAGTGCAACAAGCTTCAAAAGACAAACCATGGTATCATAAATCACTCCTACCTGTCTCCATTTCAGTGCTTTTACACAGTACACCTGAGCTGTTAAACCCAACGTTATTTAAGAGCCGTGTCTCAGTATTTGGATTTGAAAAGAAAGATTTCATGTACAGAAAAAACTCATCACGGACCGGTTCCTCTGGTTTCTCTCATGCAAGCTTCACGTATTGTATAGAACCCGGATTTAAAGAGAGAACTACTTTTTTGAAATGTTCAATGAACTCTTTGTGTGCACTTTCTGCAAGGTGTGTCCTTAATCCTTTTCTCTGGGTGTTACTCTGATGATCTGAGTGGAGAGAATTAGTGCAGATGCTGAGTGCGAATATTTCAAAACGAATCCTAACGAGGGGAAGATTAATATTTCTCAGTCTAAAACAACATGTTTGCTCCCCCGAAGTCAGAAAGAAAAGGCACGTCTCTACATGTCAGCGTTCTTGTATTTGTGCCTGCACTATGGAAACCAAATATCCTCCAAAGTAAAGACATAGCTATAACGATTCACTTAAAACTGGGGTTTAAAGAGGACAAATCCTGCTGTTACTTTAACTGCAAGTGAAGTGAAGTAACAGGGGTCAGAGAACAATGTCCGTGCAAATTCATTCATGTCTCTGTCTTGTTACTGTTGTCTTTGACACACACACACACACACACACACACACACACACACACACACACACACACACACACACACACACACACACACACACACACACACACACACACACACACACACACACACACACGTTTGAATCCCTACATGGATGTGAACTACAGGTGTAGAGAGTAATACAAAAATGAATTTGTTTGCACATTTTAATTTATGTTTATAAATGAAACCCTTGCTCACAGATCTGTACATTCACCAGATCAGATCATGTCACTTCTTATTTTATTTATATTCCTGTTATCATTATCTGTGTTTCTCTCTCATTCTGTTGCTGACATTAAACCTGACATTCTCTACGAGGATCAATAAAGATCTATCTTATCTCATTAACCTATTCATTAATTTACATATTAACCAATGTCTATATATTTATGTTGCTTGTGAAATTGGTCAAATGTTTCCTTCAGTATTTGCTCTGTGTGATAGGGGTACATGTCTTTTCTCATGTGAATATGTGTACTTTTGCTTTTAATGTTAATATTTATAATATTTATTCTATCTTTGAAAAGCGTTACCTCATGTCTAATGCTTGACAACGGTGCTGCTGTGACTCTGAAACTCCTCTAGTTGATTACTTAGATAAGACACTTGCTTTAAAATGGTAATACTATAGTCTGTAGGGACAAGTTACACAGGGGATAAAAGAGAAGATCAGCTCTGCACGCGCACTTGGCGCTCAGGTGCAGCCTCAGGAGACCCCGCCCTGCCAACACACAGCAACCAACTGCGTCTTGTGTGTGTGTGTGTGTGTGTGTGTGTGTGTGTGTGTGTGTGTGTGTGTGTGTGTGTGTGTGTGTGTGTGTGTGTGTGTGTGTGTGTGTGTGTGTGTGTGTGTGTTTAAGACATAAAAAGACCACGAAGTTTCATTTCAGCATTGTGCTTGTGGTGAGAGTGGCTGGGTATCAGTGGCACTTACACTTCCCCCCCACACACACTGTGTTAAAACCATGGGGGGGGGGGGGGGGGCTTTCTGTATCAGTCATTGATGTTTCCTTCACTGAGTTCTTCAAACTCAATTCAAAGAAGCCTTATATGGTTTTGGGGTTGGGAAAAGAGGTGTATGAGAAAAATTGAGCACTTTACGAACTTAAAGCATGTAAGCATGGCACAGTAGAGCACAAGATAAAAATATGAACCTGAAAACGAGCAGAATATGTCCTCATTAAGCCCCAGACACCTCCCACAAAATAAATTAAATAGTGCAAGTTAATGGTGCAAGACGGAAATAAGTCACCTGTTGTATATGCATGTAAAATAAGGTAAATAAAGACAAAATTAAAACCAAAAATATAGAACAGAAGAGCTAAATACCACACATTGTAATAATATATCATTTAATATAACGTTTGTGTTCTTAGCCAGTTAAAATGGTAGATTCATACACATTTCACAGCTGAGCAATGGATTTAAAGATATGGAAAACATCTGTTTCCAATCAACTCCATCTTCTCCTCCAAATTACATTCCAACAACATGAGGGATAATATGAGTATGGCTCATCGTGGATAATTGTCCGAGTAGGAACACAGCACATGCAATCAGTGATGTTCAGCCAGTGATTACAGTAGGTGGTGTCTCCGGGCATTTCCTCCATGCTGAGAATTTGAAAGACACAGTCCGGTGTCAATACCTTAAATACGAGACATTGCGATGGGAACAACTCAGGGGCAACGACAAATCAGGACAGGGAACAAAGACACCTTCCTTCACCCATCTTCAGACTCAGCCTTCATGTTTTACTAACTAAATACATTTCCAAAGTTTCCAAATTTATTTTACTTGACTACTTCCATTTTATGCTACTTCTTACTCATCTTCAGCCATATGACAGCTACTATGCAGCTTCATATTATTGACACAACATTAAACAAAACAATGAATTAAGCTCTTACACTGTTAGAGAAATGAAGTTGTAAAAAAGGAGTACAAATATAACTAATATGCAATAAAAATGTGTAAAATCAGAACTACTCGGTTTTTAAAATCGGTAGCGTTGTTAAGAGTGTGCAATATGACCAGAGGAACGTTCAGGGTTCAAAGTATTAAAATGAACACGATTTGAGCAAACTAATTGGTTCATATATTTATCTCAGTCCTTCATTTATTGAGTTTTCCTAATTTTTCTACACTTAAGTAAGTAAAGTACATTTTGACTTTCTGAATCAACCCTTACTTTATGCGAAACCAAATCAATTCTAACCTTAACTTAGAAAACTGGGTACTGATGGTGTTTCAGAACCAAAAAGTGCAGACCTGCATTTTTGTTTGAGCTAATGCTTGACATACAGGTTTAATAACATCTGTGGTAGGCTCAACCTATTTCCGTGCAGCCCCTTCTAAGTGTTCGTGTTCTCAGGAAAAGAAAGCTGGTGTCTGACAGCATTTAAAAAGGGGCTTTCTTTTTACATTTGTTTTTACTCAGAAACGCATGTTAGGTTTCGGTTTGATAGCTTCTTGCTTTGAAGCAGTGTGACGTTGCCCACTTCCTTCCGTGTATGAACTGTCCCTATAGTACCTAACAACACAACACACCACATATAGAACCAGGTTAACTGTTTAATGACACTTTGAAGCCCCTGGTGCGTAAAAAAGGGGAAAAGAATCATTGATAAATAATACATGCTGTCAAAAATATGTTATTAAGTGATTTACCTTCTACTGTAAGTATTATAAACGACCCTTTAATGGAACTTACATGATCTATTTGATAATCATTCTAAAGCAGAACAACTTTGATTTCTCATCTTGTCTCCAACATCTAACAATGCTATAATTCCTGCTGGCCAGTACATAAAACAATGACACAAGCCAGACGCCGTACTGGTCTGTGTGTGTGTGTGTGTGTGTGTGTGTGTGTGTGTGTGTGTGTGTGTGTGTGTGTGTGTGTGTGTGTGTGTGTGTGTGTGTGTGTGTGTGTGTGTGTGCGTGTGACAGAGTTGTATTTTAGTTGTGCGTCGGTCCAGACTCTGTGGCTCTTGACGGTCGAATCACAGCAGGAACAAAACGGTCAGATTGTGTTTTAGAGATTAGAGGCAGAGCTGGAAACAACATCAAGGTCCTTTTGTCAAGCGCACACCCCACCCCCCCCCCCCCCCACACACACACACACGCCACCTCTAATGGGCCACTTCCTGTGCAGCAGTAAGACCAAAGACACTCCTCTCTCTCTCTCTCTCTCTCTCTCTCTCTCTCTCTCTCTCTCTCTCTCTCTCTCTCATATGATATACAAACAGCATTAAAATAGATTACTGTCTCCGTTGGACTCCTTTGTTTACTTCTGTAATACGGTGACATCACTATATAGCACTCACAATTCTATTGGCTAACGCTCCAACTGATTGGGCGTGATAGGCTAAGGGGCGGGACATCTCTAAGTGGCTGACCAATCACAACAGAGCCAGAAACAACTGTATATGTATTTGTATTTGAGTTTTGGATCCAAAATCAGCATCACAATGATCCATCATCTTCATACCAAGCACTGACTGCTTCTTTTTGTCTGCTTCATTTTTTTAGATTTTAAATAAACAAGTGCTCGTGTCAGAGGTCGTACAGGTCATCTGTTTTGATGGAAAGCTAACCTGAATTCCTCCCACATCATGCTCCTCATATTAATGTGTTTACAATCCATCATCATTTAGTCACGCTGAGCTTTTATATCATAATAATTTGGTCCATTCATTGCACACACCATCCATCACACGCCTGTCCTGGGAGTGAGTTCCCTCCTCTGTTTCTCCTCCGTCCATTAAAGGAGTTTTTACCGAGTCTGAGTACAGAGAGAGTCATTTTCTCTTAAGACAGAGAAGCCTTATGAGGAAAATGTACGATTCTTGATATTAGGTCATATAAATAAAAAAGTATAAACCTTTGTGTGTTTAGAAAAACATTTATATGATACAAGGACTGTGTACTTTAGTTATTCAGTGCTTTTCTGTTTATTTTCTCCAACTAGAAGCACAGAATAGCAGCAATTACCCAAATACCAAAGCATTCTTGCAGTAATAGCAAGCTTATTAACATTGAGTTAAAAGTAAAGTGCGTTTATTGTCTTACCATCTCCTTAAAAGGATGTGGAGAACAAATTCAGTGATTCAAGGCCCACAGTGCAAGAGGCGTACCACCTATATTTAGACGAATGGTAAACACGCTAAGAGAAATTAAAAGACTGCAATTTTATACCCTAAAAAGCTGCACAAATGTACAATATTATTAAAAGCTTTTTTAATGTGTTTAGTTCCTGGGAAGCCATGTGATTTATTGACAGTATTAGTGACAAACTATGAGGAAGTGTCATGTTTGGAAACTGTGAGCTAGATAGTCATTTTTGACTGATCACTGCGAGTTAGCGGTATAACGCTGCTGAGAGCTTTGATGATGATGATGGTATATGAAAAGTGTGTTTGTTCCTCATTTTAAACGTGCTAGGCTTCATTTTATTACCTTGTTTCCCACGCAATAATCTAAAGAAGTCTCTAAAGGGAGCTCTGTTTCCTCGCCTGAATAGCATTTATATTTTTTTCAACATGGGTATATCAGAATGTAGAATAAAGTAGTAGAAAAATAAGACAATAATTTGGATGAAAAGACAAAAAAAACAACAATTTTCTCTGGTTGAAGTTGTGAAATGTACAGAGAGAGAAAATATACTTTACAGGGTGAATCCTAAGATGGTCCTCAAAGCTGCCCTCTCATTTTAATTCTGTGATCACTATCTCTCTCTCTCATGTGAAACCACAAACTGAAATTCCACCAGGGTTATATTTGTCCTCTGAGGGCTTGTAGAAAGGCATGCTGGGAAATGTGGGAAAGAGTCATTGAAGCAGAGATAAACCAGACAATTACAAACACTTCCTCCTCCCCAAAAGGAAGCAATGTCAGGAATGCATTTACCCTTCACAGATAACATCACTGCTATATAATCAGTTACCTTCGAACACCTAAAGAAATGTTCCCAGTCTGCATTTGTGTTCCTGACGAGGCTACAATTATAACATCTGTGACTGTACCCTCTCCTGAGGAACACATCCATGCTGTTTGGAGGTCTGTACTGCCTGTCTGACATAGATTGGACTTTAAAATACTGCTGCTGATTTGTAAAGCACTGAATAGTTTCGGGCTATTCTGCACAACAGGGGTTGAAGAAGTATTCAAAACCTTTACTGAAGTTAAAATACTACTAAAGTATGATCCGGAGTTTGTACTGAATGTATTAGGAGTAAAAAAGATGTCGATAAACAAAGCATTTACAATCAAATGCAGGAACATGTTCACATTTAGAAGTTGTAACTGTATATAAAAGAGCCTGAAAAAGAGCTGAAACACCGTATGAAATTTGAACTCTGATGCATGAGGGTTAGGATTGATATCTGATAAAATGCAGACAGTGTCTCCTTTAGACCTTGGGGCAAAACGCTCAGCTTTTATGACGTCCCGCAGTAAACACAAACACTCTTAAATGGGAGTCATGACTAAAGTGCAAATGCTACGCTGAATTTATTCCTTGTACGCCCACGTAAAAAAACGTTTAACCTATCATAGCATCCTGTAACACGAGTCTACAGGGCGGTGGCCATGTTTGTCTTATATTTAGGTTACCATCAGCCTCTCATTCACAGCCCGGTCTGTGTAACAGGAGTGGTTTAAGGGACCGTAATGAACAGGGTTTGTTTTCGAGAGGGTGGAGTATCCCTCATCGAAAACAAACAGGTTCTGAAGTGGTGCTGGGAAGAGGGAGGCTAGCAGACGAGAGCTTCTCTGCGTCCTTGCTTAATCGTGTCTGTCTGGGCCCACATGGATATTTTAAAAACAGGCGCTTCACAGGTGAGGTGATATGCAACTTGTGTATGTGAGGTGAGTGAGGTGAGGTGAGGTGAGGGTCATTGAAGGTGATTTCCTCAAACACCTCTTCTTCTTCATGGAGAACTTGTGGTTCTCTGTAACACCAACGTGGTTGAAAAGCTCAGAGTCAAAGTTCCCTTTAGTTTGCACTAAAGGACCTTCAGTGAATAACCCTAACCCTACCTTTCACACAGAAAAAAATGAAAGCATTTTATGTGAGAAGTTTGCTAATCTGATCACAACAAGCTCTTTCTTTTCTCTGACGTTAATAACATTTCTGTTCAAAGGCCTAAATCTTCGGTGGCCGAAAGGTGCAAACCAGCCCAAAACACCTGCATTAGGAGAAATGCGCTGAAGTTTAAAAACGATGCAAAATGCCCGGAGACACCAATAGTGAAACATCTTCACCAGCTTCACGAAACATAGAGTTAACTCTGCATACAGAAAACTCTGAAGAAGCTTGAACACAACGGAAACCAATGACCTTCAAGTTGGTGAAGAGACTTCCTTATTTGCATTTGTTTTGGCATATTTGTGTTTTTATTTTTTGAAACTGCAGCCCGTTTCTCCTAATGGTTTTGTCGAATAAAATATGATATAGCATATCATATTAAAATACGTTATAAAATCATATTAAAATACATGATATAATTAATGAAATAATAATATAATATATAAAATAATATAATATACAATTTAATAATATAATTTCATAAAATAAAAAATATGTAATAATATAAAATAATATAACATGATATAAAATAACAAAATATATTTAATAAAATAATAATATATAATAATGTCATTTAATAAAAAAGATACATGATATAACATAATATAAAATGTAATATTATAATTTAATAAAATAAAAATATGTAATAATATAAAATGATATAATATATTTTATAAAATAATAATATATAATAATATCATATACTGTATGTATCCAGAGTGATTCCAGATGAAACCACTGATGCTTCAGTGGTGTTTAAATCCACTGAGAGGCCGAGCTGTGCAGCTTGTGATGACTGTTTACTCTGCCCCACTCGGAGCGAACACTGCCACCATTCATGCGACGCCAACACTGAGGAACTGCTGGAAAACTGGACGGACACACACACACACACACACACACACACACACACACACACACACACACACACACACACACACACACACACACACACACACACACACACACACACACACACACACACACACACACACACACACTCTGTACCTGGGAGGATGTGGCGGAACAAGAGCGAGCTGTTCTGAGAACTACAGGTAGTCTAAAACAAGAGTCTAAAGAAATACCAGAAACATGATTCCATAAACTGAAACACAAGAGGGGACAAAGCCCTGCTGTAAAACCACTAAACTCTAAAATGGAATGTTACTTTAAGACCAATTCTCAAATCATAAAATGCCACGGACATATCTGTGCACATACTGCAGTGATTGAATCTCAAATGAAAGGAAGTGTACCGTAATTGATTTAAAATATACATAATATACAAATATAGATAGTGCAGCATCGCCCCCTTTTGGACAGCGTTGGTGTTACAAGACATTAAAAGGCAGATATCTTTTTGACCTCGATGAAGATCATGAACACAATAGGAAGAGTTGATCTATTTCCTTCATCATGCAGTTACTTGGTGATCACTACAGACTAATCTCAAGGGATTATTATTTTTGTTGTGCTATTATCTTGTTCTTTTTGCCACTAAGATCCAAAAAGCGCATATCTAAAATTGCTGATATTGAAGGAAATTAAACAATTAAGGGACTCTCATAGCATTGAACTTTACTTTTTAAGTGTTGGCACATTCCACAGGGTGAAAGCCAGTAATACTCTAACGTGCATACGATACATAATGGACAAAATAATGTGTGTACATAAACCAAGGTGTCGAACAATAGTGAAGAAAGGCCTTGAGCTTTATCATAGCTGTGTTGCAGGCGCCAGAAATCGACATTACTTGAGTTGTGAGTTTGCATCTTTACTGTGGTATCTTTAAGGTTGTAGCATTTGTTTAGCATTATAATTTGACTTCATAGTGATCACAAATGAGGTACTATACTAGTATTTATAGTGGTTTTACTCAAGCAATGGTTCCTAACTTAGGGAACTTAACGCTTCTTGTTCTTGTTCTTATTTCAGGTCTTAATGAGTTGGACGGAGGTGAAATGGAGGCAGACAAGAGACAGATGGGGAGAGGGTGCTGTAGCAGAAGGTGAGGACATGTACACTTGTACTAACGTTGATGAGAAACTTAAGTAAACCAATTAACACACAGACGGCTGCAGTGTTTGTCCACACTCTGCAGCCTCATCTGTCAATCCCCCCGAAATATTGAACTGAAGCCAGTGTTTGGAAGCTTTCCAACGAAGCCACTTGGGAAAAGTAAGCAGTGCAAATGGACACTGATTGTCAGTCACTTTGGATAAATGGGTCAGCTGATTGAAACATAATGTGACACTGATCAATAACGATTATAAGCTACAGGACATTAGTGAGCAGAGATCATTTCATTACTGTAAAGGCTTTCCGTCCTCCCTGCAACTGTTATAAATAAACAAGAAACAGCCCATTTAGAAGTGGCCCTTTAGGGTTGAGCTGCATTAACAGGCTTCCTGGAAACTATACTAATACAAATATTGCCATTATGAGGTCCTACTTTTGTAAAAAACTTAACTGAGAGGCAATTTTCTGTCATTCAACTTTTTTATATGACATTTCTTTAAGCTTAATTCCTCCTTGGCTTGCTGTGCTGCAGTTCAGCCTCTTCTAGCTTTAGTTGTTTTTGTCTTTTCATTACTTTACCCTGACTCCTGCAGACCTTTGCAAACAGCAGCAGGTGCAGGATGCCGTATATCAGCCCTCAGTATTTAGGAAAGTTAATCTGTAAATCAGATTGAGTGCCTCTCCTCAGACATATATCTGACTTTACATCATGTCTCCAAGTGAAAATCCACTGCACCATATGGACCATCTGCCCACTGTAAAATCACGACTCCTCCTGACGATAAGAGGATAAAGCTTCAGTCTGTGTGTGTGTGTGTGTGTGTGTGTGCGTGTGTGTGTGTGTGTGTGTGTGTGTGTGTGTGTGTGTGTGTGTGTGTGTGTGTGTGTGTGTGTGTGTGTGTGTGTGGGGCTGTTTTTTTTTGCTAATCTATGTTCGCTCTATTTGTTTAACAGGTCAGTGTGCAGACCGAGGCCACAGAGGACACACAGGAGCTCTGCTCTGCTTCAGGCAGGTTGAGGAGTTTTGGGGGTTTTTTGGGGGAGAATAAGGAGAAAAAATGGCAGCGACGTTTCGATCATCCTCTCTGGAAAACACTGAAGAAATGCCACGAATGTTTGAACGGGAAAGAGACAATTACTTTGTCACAGAGGAGGACTGTCGCAGTGAGGTGAGACTTCATAACCGCATGATTACTGTAGCTCATTTTCTTTTAAACAGCCTGTTAATATGGAAAGCTCTACAATATTCTGCAAGATTTGTAGAACAGAAAGCTCAAGATTCAAAGATTCAAGATGTTATTGTTAAATCTGAAGTCCCAGGCTCCTCTAGCAATGCAACATAAATGTACAAAGGACAGAAAACAGCAGAAATAGTGCAAGAGTAAAAATAAATAGAATACAAGAGAATAGTGCAAGTCACAAATGTGCAAGTTTATGTAGAAATAAGTAAAAGTCAAAAAGAAAAACATGAAATAAAAACACAATGTATAAATAAACGCTCTTAATTGGAAAGAAAAACTGTAATAAAACATAAATATGTGAAAAAGGTGTTGAAGGTTTAGCTGATCACATATATGATCTCAACACCTTGTTTACGTTATTAGAGGGCTTATTGGTTCAATGCAAAATGGGAGAGTTGCATTTTTAAGTTACGCTACAATATAGAACAGTTTTATAGTTGTACGTATACTTAAATACCTGCGAGTGGGACCCAGGTACCCCTCAAAAACACTCTTGTTTGCTATCCTGGCTCCTAAATGGTGGAATGGGCTCCCCATTGACATCAGGACAGCAGAAACTCTGCATGTATTTCTGTCGGAATCTGAAAATGCATTGTTTCGATTGGCCAATTAAAAGGGTTAGCTTAGGCCTTGTAACTAATTCACAAGTACTTACAAGGGCATGACTTTCTTGAGGTGAATACAGCTGCTCTTTCCTTGTTGTTCAGAGTTTGATTCTCTATGGTTTTTGCACTTATTGTAAGTCGCTTTGAATAATAGAGTCTGCCAAATGAAATGTAAATAAGTTGCAGCAGTTTTTATTTGATTTATACATTTTGTCGCATTGGTTGAAAGTGATGCACTATAGCATATTTATTATTTATTATTTAACCTGCAGTTACAGAAATGAAAAAAGATTAGTATGCACAATTTTATTACATAATGAAAAAAGAGACGAGACAGAAATCCCCTTGCTTCCTTTTGCTCACCCTATCCTCACTTCAAGTCTTTGACACTTGTTGCATGAGATCCTTGTTATCGTTTAAAAAAATCCCAAAGACTCTTCTGTAACATAGTGACATCACTATTTTCACTATATTTTAAACATTGTTGACCAATCACAAAAGAGCCGGCCAGCTAACCAATCAGAGCAGACTGGGCTCTGGTTTCAGACAGAGGGTGAAAAGAGGAGCTGCAGCACAGGCAGGATGAGAAAAATAAAGAGCTTTTTGAACATTAAAGCATGGAGACATGTCCCAGTGAACCTGAAAATGAGCAGAATATGTCCTCTTTCACAGTGAGTCTGTTAAGGTTGGTATGTTTAAACTAATTCAACAGCAAAGTGTTAATACAGAGTTTGAGATTACATCCATCCATCATCTGCACAATGTCGACACCTTCCTCTTTTTGACTTTTTTGGGTGGTGTCCTTACTGTAAAGCCCACGGAGACTAGTGTAAACACTGATTGATTGATATATTCTGACCTTTCAGGAGTTTGATCATGATTCATTGTGCAGCGAGGAAGGGAGAGGAGGCCGGAGCGTCCGCAGGTCTCTGTTTGTGGAGATCTACGGTCTGCAGAGGGAGCCACACATCTATTTCTCAAACCAGGAGTACTACAGGAGGCTGGAGGAGCTGAAGAGCACACACCTGAAGAACATGGCCGAGCTCGAGAGGATGTACATTGGCCAGCATAGGGAGAGTCCTGCGGAGGAGGAAGAGGACGGAGGAAGTCCGGGAGGAAGAACAGACAGAGAGGACAGACTGTCAATCAGGTTAGACATTTTTGAATTTTTGATCAAGCTGTTTCATGTCGGAGGAACTTTGAGTGTCAGTCATTTTCTTGTAAAACATCTTTTAGTCAGAAAAGTTGCAAAAAGCAAACAATCTGGTGGTAGAAATGACCTTTTAAATGTGTTCATATAGTATGTTAAATGTCTATATACTGTGCATATAAGTGCAGTTTCAACAGCATTTCAACTTCCAAGTGTAGCAGCATAATGTTCAGCTGTTCATTTAATCAGCAGTTTAAAAACCAAGTCTAAGTAATTTAACACTTGCTTCGTTCACTAGGAGCAGGTACACAAAAGTATTAAACAAACACAACACATAGAAATGCATCATTACAGTCATAGAAACCAACACAGCTTGCAATGATAACATGAAAAAGGCCTCAACTTGGAGACACAATCAATCAGACAATGTATATCCGGATGTTGAAAAAGGTACACTTTTCTAAATATAGTTATTTTTCAAACTAAAATCCAGATATGTTTTCACCTGCAAATCAAAAATGATGCTTACTGTGCAGCTTAAGAAGATTTAATATGTGAAGGGATTTGATAAACAACTATTGATCCAGCAAAAGTAAAAGTAAATAGCCTGGACGACTGATGGGAATATTCAACTGCGGGGAGGGAACTATGTGTCTTGAATTATTGATTATATTCTTTCTGAAGCTTTCTTTAAAAGCCGTAAAGCGAAAGCGAGTGCATCCAGTTTCCAAAAAAGGTTATTTTGAAGGAAACAAAGAAAGCCAAACAATATGCATTCTTTATTGTTACCTTCCATAAGGTGGCACTACTTTGTTGAGTGTAAACACCGTCTTTGATGAAGTGACATCCATTTGAGAGTGTGTTTATCAGTGCTCCATTTTATGTGATGAGTGTGTTTGAAAGGTCAAAATTGTGACTCTAATTAGCATCAAAAACTAAACCTTTACCTATAAAACAGATTTAACCATGTTCAATCCAACTTTTTTGTGCATATTTTATTGATGTAGTAGTACTTTTCAGTCTGACCTACAAAACAAATGTAGGTCAGATTTAGGAAGTTAAGTTGTTTCTCTCTTCCTTTCTGACATTAAAAGGAACTTCCCTGTCAGGAAACTCCAGAGGATAAATTCCCAGGAGCAGCTGGACTTCCATGACTCATCGAGCAGTTCGGACGGATCCGAGCTTTACGGAGCGTGCAGCACGGGGGACCTGGAGCGGACCAATCCCAGAGAACCTGGCCAGGACCGAACCTTTGAGAGGTTGGCAAAGTAGTTGCAGACAAATCTTAAAATCTGGGGATTCTCAGGGGTAAAGCATAACTACTGTTTAGTTGGCAGCTCATGGAGTCCTATTGCGAACCCGAAAATGTGGAAGACCCCAAAGTTTTACGTTAGAAATGCATAGTAGGCCTATGGGTCCCTGGCATTTAGAATCTGCCGGATGCTTACTTGCATATGTTTGGCAATTAGCATACATTGTGTTATTTAGCATTCATTACCACTATAGCCTATATGTACAATGGTTCAAAAATAGCTTGGATAGGATTGTGGGGGACTGATGATGCTGAATCCATGTCTGATATTTTCAGGATCCAAAATGACAGTTGATCGATTGGATTAACCATCCTCAATATCCCCAAAATTACTCCAATATTGTCCAAATCGGCCAAGCATACATATACATATAGGCTTTAATGTTAGTGAATACTGAATAATGCGACTTATTCTTATTGTGCAAATTGTCCATTATATGCAAGTTAGCATCTGGCAGTTTCTATGTGCTGTGGATACATACTATGCATTTCTAAAATAATTGGTGTACTCAACATTTTGGGGTTTATAGAGCGGGCAAGCAGACTTATTCACTTGTTTATGTTGTTAAGGTTTCCAGATTGATTGTGAGTATTAACCCGTTAACGTTGTCAGCTATAAGGGGGTGGAAAGAAAATCCTTTCAGCCTTCTGGTTGATACTTTGCTGACTCTCTTCTATCTTCTCCCAGAGACTTCCTACTGAGCCCAGAAGAAATGACAACCCAGAAGCAGTTTCTGTTCAAGCCCAAAGCCTCCTGTGCGAAACCAAAGGGGAGAATTTCATGTCCAACCGGGTTCAGGGTCAGGTCCAACTTCAACGTCACCGTGCCCAAACCCTTCCAGATGATGCTGAGAGAGGAGGAGAGGAAGAGGTACAAGGTGCGCACTCGCTCGGAGATCCAGCTGGAAAACACTTTGCTGAAACGGGAGCTTGAGGAGCTCCAAGAGTGCCAGAAAAAGTTCAGGGCGTCGCCAGCACCGGCGCACATCCATCAGCCGCTCTACGAAGTTATGAGCCGTCGTTCAGGCCAGCGATCTAATCGCAAAGGAAGCAGCAAAACCACGAACGAGAACCAGAGCACCGCTGCGGCTTCTCCACAGCCTTTCCATTTCCTGGAGAGGGAGAGGATGAAGAGGGAGGCGAAGCTTGTTGCCGAGCTGGGGAACCTGGGTCTGAGAGAGGAACGACAGGCCTTTAAGGCGAGACCCATGCCCAGCTCGGTGTATGGAAGCAACCACAAGGCGAACACCAACACCACAAGCCGCCGCTTTCCAGACATCTGCACCCAGGAGAGCGAGGCCACGGAGGGTCAAAGTGACACAAACTCTGACGCCCCTCCTGACTCAATTAAGCCTCAGACATGGCTGTCTTCAAAGCCAGTGAAGAAGCAGATTAAGGTTTCCATTGAGATGGTGAAAGGAGAGGGAGTGTTGTCAGAATTACTCGCTTAAAGCCAAAAATATGTACTGACCTCTGCAGCAGGGACCCCTGGGTGGGATGGATGGACTGTATCACTGTCAGAGAGACCGTTCTCATAAAACAAGACACACAAGGGAAGAAACAAAGAGCTACGTCTTAACCGTTTTTTGTAGATTAGTTGTATTCTATATATAAAAAAGGTGTGGTTTTCATAACATATCTTTTGGTCAGCTCTTTCCTTAGAAGACCAGAAGGCAATTCACAATCTCAAATCTGGACAACACACATTGGTAATGGGTGATTGAGGTTTGGATGTTTTCCTGGTGAAGTGGAATGACACCATGCATTGCTTCTTATTCTTGTTCTACTTCTTTGAGTGTAAAATGTGTCAATGTAAAAATCTGTCATTAAAATGATGTTCTCTTATCCCTGATGGAAGAAGTGTATCATGTTCCCCCTTGATCATAACACCCAGGACCCCATAGCGAATCATATCCCTTTAGCATTACCATCATTGTTATTGTTACACTGCAAAAAATGCCCTCTAAAAAATAAGAAAAATATATAGTGTTTTAGGTGAAAAATTGCTTATTTTGAGTAAAATAATCTGCCAGTGCAGCAAGCAAATGGGACTTGGTAAGATTTCTTAAAACAAGAAAATAATATCCAAGTAGTGAGCATACAAAAAACTTATATCAAGTATAAAAATCTATTTTTTTCTTTTACTTGTTATGATTTTTTCTCTTATTTCAAGCAATTTCTTCTCATTTATTAGTCATTATTGCTTAGAATCAAATGTCCTCTTACCAATAATTGCTCAAAACAAGCATACAAGAGGCTTAAAAACAAGGCAAATGTACTTGATACCAGCTCATTTAAAGGCTTAAAATTAGTCTGATTTTCTTAGCTAGAATACTTATTTTCTTAACTAGAATTAATTTCTTGTTTAGGTGTAGTAAATGTATGAGAAAAATACACTTGACAAAAACTTCAAAACATTTTGTTTTATTCATCTTTTATCAGCTTGACAAGCAGCCTTTAATGAACAAAAAAAAAAAACTGTTGCCCTTATGCAACAGGAAATAAAATGTGCAGCACATTATTTTGTCAGGGCATATTGTCACACACAACTGTTGTCATGGCGTACTACTACGCATTTCACATGACATATTTAACTATTCAGACAATGTGCATCTCTAATACACCCTACATAAGAAAGGCCTGCCAGTCGGCTTTGGCACGTTTAAAAGCTGTTGTTTGGTCTCTCTCATGAATAGCATCACCTAAGACCTCAGTCTGAAGGAATAACAGAACCGATGACACACATTTTGGGTATGTCATGTGAAATGCGTAGTAGTACGCCATGATATACAGGACCGACTCCGCAAGACTGCTCCTTCCAAAGGACGCAACAGGGGCATTTCCGGCGCAGAGGAAGCAGTCCTCCTCTCCTACCAGGATGAACGGTGTGGCTAGTGGCCGTCTTCTAAGATAAACGTCTGGGGCCTCTGTGGGCTGAACATCAACACAAGATAAAACTTTAGCTCAAGGACACTTTGATGGTGTAGTCAAGAGTGAGGCTCAAACCTGCCAAATGTTAAAGATATTTTATCTTGCAGAAGGTTATGTAATTAAGTTGGTTCACCTGCAGAACATGAATGAGTGCCTCTGATGGAGATGACATCTTCTTTGGTGCGGGATAACCAGAAGGGAACATAACTGGCAGGGAGATGATCAGGTCAATGGCTTGCTCATCTACATAGAGACAGAGAGAGAGTGAGAATTGAGTTACTTAGTTAGACAGAGTAATTGGAGCTACTCAGTGAAACAACAAATAGTGCAATTTGCAATTGTAATTTCAGAAGGATTGCAAAACCTTACCAGCAGGAGGTCCCACCGGTGGCTTCAGGACCTTCTTATAGACACCATAAAAGGAAAGTTTGGTTGTGTAGTCTGCCCAGCGCTCCTTCAGCTCTTTCACAAAATGTGCGTTGTCCTTTGCCACTATTCGCCTCAGCTCCTCAAGAACCTTGGCATTATATTGCAAAAAAAGGGGATTAATACAACTAGTGTTTTTCTTAAAATACAAGGATAAAGGCTGACGGGTACATTCTTCCCTTAATTCTGAGTAGTGAGTGTACTTACATGGTCTATGTTCTTGAAGCACGAGTAGGCCTCAAGGATTTTGCCAGGTCTGTCGGCTTCCTTGAGGGTCTCCGAATCGATGAACTGCCGTCTTCCCTCAAATTCAAGGTCAAGGAGCTGTGACACATCGTCTTGGTTTTGTTTATTCTTCCGGCACATCCCTTGGAGATGTCTGTAGTGCCTTGCCTGAGCCATCCTACTGTCGTGTCCTAAATTTAAATAGGGATTAAAACATCACATCATTACATTTATAATCTCAATCAGTGGCGGCACAGAAGATAACTCCGGCTGCCTTTGACTTGTCAGAACTGAAAACATGTCGTTTTTTGTTCGGACAGTGTTTCTTGCACGGTAGGCTAGAAAGATAACCCATTGGGGCAACCTACCAACAGAGTCCCCCTTTTATAACCATAGCCATCATGAGACAATTTGTATAAGAGGAGACAGAGCGCTGAAGAAATAAATAAATGAGGACAGTTCGTAACAGCAGTATGGCCGTTATCCCGGTTATACACATCAGTATAATCAACTTCTCGCAACTGATAATTATCTATAAGTCTATTAGTCATGTTTCCCCATTCATTTCGAGAGGGTCTGGTTTTACTAATCCGAAATAGAGTAAATACAATTTGCTTGTAAGGCTAAATGAAAATGTGAAATCCAATACACTTACCAACAGCTGCCTCTTTCACTGGAGTGCTTGTTGATGGGGTGTGGACCTCAGGGAGTGTGGAGGGCGGAGTGAGGACCTCAGGGGTGCTAGGGGTGCTGCTGTTGGGGCTTGCCGAAAGAAGAATGGTAGATGTGGTGGAATCATCAGTGTCATCGGCATCCATATATTTCAGTTTTCTCTTCCCCCTTGCAGGAGTGCCACCCTGGCTTTTCTTCGGTGATCGAACATTGTGGATTCTCTTTTGCAGCCGTTTGTAGACTTCAATCTAGGCAGAAAATACAAAGACCAAGACATTGTCAAATATCCACATTTGCTAAGGAAAAAAAAAAAAAAAAAAAAAAACAACTTTAAAATCTACTCCATTCTGTGTCAAACATTACCCAAATCAGAATAATAAAGCCTTTTTACCGTACCCTTCTACAACGTGTATCATTAAATAATAATAATAGCAATAATAGGTTTAGGTATGTTACCATACAAGTATGTTACCTAATGTAATGGGTGCATGTATGGGAGACGGTGGAATGAACAACCAAAGGCCTCTGTAAACAAGTGTGCGATTTGAGGTACTTTATTACATTGAAAGCAATACTTACCCATGGACGCTGTATGTCAAGCTTATCAGAGAGCATGGGATAGTAGATCACCAGGCGTTTGGCCATGGCTACGAGGTCCTCCTTCGATGGATACTGCTTCTCTTCACAGTGCAATGCCCTCACTGCTGACACCATGTTGGTTATTGTATTGCGGATCAGTCTACATGTTAGCTCTTTGGAGAGCTCACACTCTCCTGCTCTCCCAAGTCTTTTCAACTGAAAAAAGTATGATTTCACATTCTCCAATTCAGTATCAGTGTATATGACGTATTGGGGGCTTGGCAGTGTAAGTGTTCTGTATGTAGTCCACCCCCCCTTCTCCTCCTCTTTGCTGTCACTTCCCCCACTACTGGTTCCAGTGGCTGCACACTCTTTTCCGTCGCTGACCTCAATGGAGGCGGCAGAAGAGCTGCATGAGGCCTTCTCCTGTAAAGGAATCAGCAAAAACTAGTCAGAAAACCAATGCTTAATTGATTTAACAAATAAAATTTCAGAACATACCAACACAGAGGACAATTGATTGAACACATAAGATGAGGCAACTTGGTATGAGAGAGAGAAAGAGAGAGAGAGAGAGAGAGGTGGGAAAAGAGTGACAATACCATACCCCATGATATTGAATAGCCTATTTATAGGCCTATAATAAACCTAACTCTTAGCAAAAACGAAGACGATAAACCATTGTAGATGGATTATAGTGTTTGTATAATGGGACATGGTTAGTGGGTGGCACACTAAATATGAGCATGAACAAAACTGAATCCAATCGCCTAGATACCAAACTTGGGCTCAAACTCCCCAACAGACATTTAACAAAACTCCAGTCCAGTCAAGTACTTTTCCACCGTAGTCTCTGTGCATGTAGGCTACTGTATGTGTGCAAACTGTGCTTTTTTCTCTATCCACTGCCATCAATGGATATGACACAAAAGCATCTGGCATGAATGAGTTAACCACTGGTTGTACATGAGGTTTAAAAAACGTTGCTTACCACAGGGTGACACAGATCCCATATACATTTTCTACGTAAAAAATGGTCAGGCCCTGGGAAGAGGTCACGAAGCTCTTCTCTCGAAAGCGTCTTCAGTGCCTCCATATCGATATTGGCAGCTGTGTCACAAACAAGAGACAAAAGGTACAGAACATCAGCTGAATCAGATTAATCAACAGATGAGGTTCACTGAAGCCCCAGTGACTGTCATTTAACATTATTTTAGTGTGTGGGAGATTCTATTGACGAGTAAGTGAAAAGTATCTCTGATTTAATGTAATTTTTAGTTTAGGGATTTATTGTGGCTCTACTGTATGAGCTTGCTGAATGCCTTAGACAGAACAAAACTGTATAGTGAATGCACAGCTGACACCAAGATTGACCCATAAGGTCACTTTCACTTTTGTTATTTACAGCAACATTCACATTATCTTCTGATCTGATCCAGTTTGTTGATCCAAATACTTTTGATTCCATTTGTCTAAAAATCCCATTCAGCAAGCTCATACAACTAGCCTATTGTAATGAACTATAATTTGAAATGAAATTAGCATACACAAATGATAAAATTGACACATTATCTTCATTTACATTCAAACATGAGCACCATCATCACTGTATCACGTTATCACTTACCTGTTAAGATGTCTTTGGCCACACGGTCTAACTTTTCCATATTGCCGTCCATCCGTTGAGTAAAGCAGCTGGATCCAACTCACTCGGTTAACTGTGAATAAAAACAACATACTGTCATAACATCCAAGCTATACATTAGACAGAAAATCGTGCAGAACCAGCCTTTAAAACCAGGCAGAATTGTTTAGGTTAAGTATTGACCCTTTACAGACACGTGAGTTTGACGTATTTGTGAAAGTGGCGGCCATTTTGGACATTAAGTGCACTTATGTATTTGACGAGAAAACGACTAAAAAAAAAGGACTAATAGGAAAAAAATAAAATGCAGAAAACATACTGGTATGTAACTAGAAGCACTCAGAGAGCGCAAACCTCCGCCAAAACCATTGGGTTACTGATGCCATAACATCTACACGCTGATCCGGAGCACCACCAAATGTAATCACTTGTCCCTTTTGTCACGTTCAAGTGCAGCGCTAATGGCACAGATTAGCTGCTAATAAAGCAATCATTGAATACTGAAATTCCACGTAGTAACTGAAATCGCTACTCTTGGGGTGGGTTATTCTCTCTAAATATGCTCACCTGCAAAGTAAACAGCAATAAATTAAACGTTATAACTTATTAGCAGCTAATTAGCTAATCGCTAGCTACTATGTATTCTAATGGGTTTGGTTTTAAGTGTTAGCGGCAAGCTAACTATAAGGCTGAAACGTTTTTGTGCTTCAGTCATGACCTACAATATTCTGTTTGACTTCACAGCACTCGTCTAGCATATAAACAACAAACAGAGTCAATTAGACTAATAAAAGTCGTGTAGATAACCTTTATTCACATAATATATTTGCCGGTAACAGTCCTGGGGCTCCGCCATGTTAAAACGCATTAGCCATCTGGAGATTGTGCAAGGTGCACCAAGTTTTAGCCCCCTTTTCCAATAGTTTTTTTTTTAATTTACCGGAACCTCGACTCCGTTAAAAATGTACTCAAATGATCTTTGACTGAAATAATCTTCAACCCTCTATTGTCTGAAAGTTTCATACACACCTTATAGCGTATATTTATCTTCTTATTTCCTTCTCGTCTTCTTGTCCTTGCAGCAGCCAGGGTAAAAGAACGTGCATATATTTTTGAGCGGGAACAAAGTCGTTAGGCGAATCCAAGTCAGCCTGAATTGGGAGTGCATGGAATTGTGAAATAAAATCGAAGAGTTATGAAGTAGTCAATTATAGCAGTCAATAAAAGATTCGTCTACAGTTTTGAAAAGGAAATTGAATATTTGGATAAAAGAGGCTGGGTGCAATCACACAATTCACATTAGGTCAGTCACCCCACCCCCCCGAGGTTTTGTATGGAATTGTCCAACGCGCGAAAGCGAAGTAGCCTGCAAAATGCAAAACGCAGCGGTTTTCAATCAATGGCAATGCATGTTAGGAACAGTTTGTGAAGATGGCTGGTTGGCGATGTGTGATTTGCTTTGCATTTATTGCACTGACTTTAAAAGTATTTTTAAGCCATATTAACACGGCGCATGGACGTAGTAGAAACTTCCGTGTGATTTGTGGAATCGATGGGTGCAAAGAAGAATACCGGGTATTCAATTCGTTCTATTATCACATCAAGCGTAGGCATGCAGCGTACCTCGCCAATGGTCGTCCGCCCAGGGATTGCATTCCAGTTAGCTCAAGGTGCCATGGAGGTGAACGATTCGACATGGGCCTACCTATTTTTTCCAACTGCATTACTCCAGCTACCCACCAAGTTCAAGATTCTACTCCAACTACCAATATGAGGCAGAACACAACGCAGGTTGACTTTAGACAAGATGACGCTTGCCAAGAGAGCGGGGGGATTCAACCACTGCAACCTAACAAGGAAAAGGTAGGCATACAAACATTGATCAAATGTTGCTTCAACCATTTGCAGTAGCGGTGCGTCAACAATTGAGTGGCGTCATCATAAAAAGAGGTGTCAAATCAATATGCGTGAATTTCAGTTCTTGCAGTAGTTCTAGGCTAGTTGTTAGTCTAGCTCTAAATACAACAACTACTGCAAGAACTGAAATTAATGACGTGAGTGATATCCACGAATAGGCCGTGGGGCAACTGAACTAAGATTGCTCGTTGCCATGGTTACTACACAAACGCAAAGTCCTGCACACATGAGGGAATGCGGCAGATATCATACATACAGGTATACCATTACCTTAACATTCCTCCAGCAAATTCTCAACATGCTGCACAGTAGTCAGATAAATGGGTCAATGAGGTGCTTCAATGTCTCCACTTGCTCAGACATGAGGGCTCGCCAGCTGAGGAACATTTTCTCCTAGGTCTGGTTCTGGGACCTCCCCACTCTAACCCTAACCCAGTCTCTTAGGAATGGTCATCATAATGGTCTTAATGTGTTGAAAGCAAAGAAGAACCTCTAATTTTAACACGTCCCTATTTGATAGTAGCATACATGAAAACACAGTAGGCCTATATAGAATCTTGAATGTTAAGCTTCAGAATTTGATCAATGGTTCGTTTGTTATTGTCATTTTATAGAATTCTGAGTAAGCCGGTGTAAACTTAGTTGTGAATTTGAGCAAATTCAGAATTCATCATTGTCTGTAATGCAAATGGCACTGGCAAAAACAACTTTGACAACAGTCACTTAACAAGCTTAATCTGCTTCTTTAACAGGAATTGACCAGACATGCAGCTGCCTTTACCGTGGATGTTCGTGAAACATGCTGTCTTTCTCGGGTAGGATATGCTTTTTTGTGATTTTATGGTTTTTACCGAGGACAGATCTCATTTTTACTTTCATTTTTTTGCAATAAAAGATGTGAATACTACTTTAAATTCTTCTGAGTGACACCTTTTATGTTTTCACCCATATCCTGTCATTCATAGTCTTTGTAATGCCGTAATAGCATGCTTTTCTGCCTCTTCTCACTACAGGGTAATACCAACAGGATTATAGGGAAAACACAGCAGTTACAAATGGCTGTTGTAGGAACCTTGCAGGACAGAGTGATGGATGTCTTTGATAGACATGATCCTTCAGTCAGCATTGACCAGCTCCAAAATGAGGTTTTGGCAACGTTTGAGGGTTTTCCAGATCCATTTGCCAACTTGACTACAACTTACATGCAGGACCAAACCATTGAGGAACTTTTTAAACCAGTGGAACCAGAGGAGGTTATAATTTCACAAAGACTGTGTAGAGTTAAGCGAGGCTCTTCAAGGGTTCTTACCATTAGAAACAAAGTTTTTTTCTATGTTCCTCTTATCAAGAGTCTACAGCAACTGCTATCCAACCCTAGAATTTTTAGCATGGTCAGTAATCCACCAGAAAATTGTAACAAAAATGGATATCTCCGTGACATTGTGAATGGCAGCCTTTTCAGAACTCATCCATTGTTTTCTGTTAAGCCAACTGCTTTACAGTTAATTTTGTATTCAGACGAAATAGAGATTTGCAACCCTCTTGGACCCCATACCTCTATGAACAAATTACTCATGTTTTATTATACTGTAGGAAACATTAACCCCAAGTTTAGGTCTAAGCTTGCTGCCATAAGACTTCTTGCCATTGCAAAAGCTAAGGATATCTCAGAGGCTGGTGCTGATGTTATATTAACAAGAATTGAACAGGATTTGAAGGAACTGTACAATGGTGTCAACATTCAAGTTGGAAATAGTGAGACTATATTATATGGTGCAGTAATATCAATATGTGGTGATACCCTTGCTCAGCATGACCTGGCTGGGTTTAAAGTCGGAGTTGGGTTTGCTTTCAGTAAGTGTAGGCATTGTGAGTGTGACTTTGAGACAATGCAAAACCAATTTGATGAAAATAGTTTTACCCTAAGAACATTACAAAGTCACATCAGACAGTGCAGAGAAATAGAGAGGGCCAGTACCTCTCTTAAAAATGCCCTCATGACTACCTATGGTATAAATAGAAGGAGTAAACTTATAGATTTTCCAGGCTATGATCTTATTCAACAAACCCCTCAAGATATAATGCACATCATGCTTGAGGGTGTTGTTCAACAGGAAATAAAATGTGCATTGAAGCACATTATTTTGTCAGGGCATATTGATCTAGACTCTATAAATTCAGGTATACAAGGTTTTCCATATTCAACCAGGGATATACGTGACAAGCCATGTCCAA
This sequence comes from Eleginops maclovinus, assembly GCF_036324505.1. Classification (NCBI taxonomy): domain Eukaryota; kingdom Metazoa; phylum Chordata; class Actinopteri; order Perciformes; family Eleginopidae; genus Eleginops; species Eleginops maclovinus. The sequence continues at coordinate 20,338,559 of NC_086370.1, forward strand.
TCAGTGTCAGTACAATGGCATCTGATGATAACAAAATAAAACAGTCTTCTGGACAGATGCTGATATTTCTGAAGATATTCCCTTTTATTATGAACAGCATCAAGGACAATGTCTATGTACAGTTTATCATAGAATTAATTGAAATAACTCACATCCTTTTTGCTCCTATTGTGATGAAGGAAACCTTACAAAAACTGAGAGTAATGATAGAGCAGCATCTGAAACAATTTAGGCAACTTTTCCCGGACAACAACATAACCCCTAAGCAACATTATATGCTACATTTACCTTCACAAATTGAAGCACTGGGTCCTTTGACGAGACACATGTGCATGAGGTTTGAGTCTAAGCATTGTTTTTTTAAACAGTGGTCCTCTAAATTAAATTATAAAAATGTCTGCAAATCTCTTGTAAATCATAGCAAAATTGTCGAAAGTACCTATCAAACAAACAATATATTTGCTCATGAAAAAGAATTAGGCCCCACATCAGCGGTATCAGAGGCCTCAGAGGCATATGTCAGTTCAAAGATTAGAGATTTTTTGAATATTGACAGTTTCCATCATGTAATCTCTGTGAAATGGGTGTCTCTTAATGGCAACAAGTACATTAGTGGAAAGACTTTAATAATCACAGACTCAAATGATGGGCTCCCTATTTTTGGACTAATAAGTAATATTTATGTTATTGATTCATCTTTATTTTGCTGTGAATATCAAGTGTTTGACACATTGAAATGGGATACAGATTTACAATCATATGAAATTGCTGTGCCAAATGCTGCACAGGCAACAGAGTTTACAAATTTAGAATCACTACCTGATTACACTGCATACCACCCAGTACCATTCAATAGTAGAACGTATGTTATGAGTAAATATGAACTGACTGATGTTTTGTTGTATGAGAAGGTATGATGTATTAAAATAAATGAGTAAATCAGCACAGAAGAAATTGTTTGCTTTATTTATGTTAATCCTTAAGGCAGAGCTTCTATTATTATAAGCTGTATGATGTAGTTATGATGTATTCTAGTTTACTTTGTTCTGCAAACAGTGAATGGGTCACCGGTGAGGTTCAGAATCTCAAAGCTATAAATCATGAATGACAATCTCAATGGCCCTATCAATTTGTATGCAATCACAGTTGATTAGCTGGAATATCTTAATGAGATAGGGTCAGTTCTTAAACCAGGTTAATATGGATTGTCTTATTGTCTTGAAACAAGTAAAAATGTACTCACAGTCTAAATGTTAACGCGACTCAGTCAGTAATGTGTGCTATTTTAAGAAAAAAGCTGCTCAGAATTAGTTGTATTATTCAGGTAGGATGAAAAAGATTAATTTTCTTGAAACAAGTCAAATAATCTTAACAAGATTCAGTCTTACTAAGAAAATACATTCAAAAACAAGTGTAATGAGACCAAAATGCTGAATTCAAGTTTTTTACACTTGTACAGATTTCCATTTTTTGCAGTGTACCGCCCCCACGATGCCAATTTCATCAGCGCTTCCTTGTAATGCTCAGTCATTCAGCAGAAGTCTCCTCTGTTAACCAAAGCCAGTTTGGCTCTGCTGAGAAAACGACGGGACTCGCATGAATGATCAGAATCTGCTCTTGTCAATAGTAAGTTGAATTTGACTGCGTGGCGTCACTTGCTTTTCATTTTTGCAAAATCTGGGTATATCCTCACGGTTGATCCGCACTTATTTTAAGTAGTTTTGTGAATTAACAAAAAAGGCGGTTAAATGAGATGCAATGTAATTAGTAGTGCCTTTAGTGACTATGGGTTAGTTAGTGGTATTTGTTTTTTAACAGTCTGGTTTACTACTCGTGGATAACTTGACACCTGATGGCTGCTGCTCCTGAGACTGCAGACTGAACTCCTCCAACCTGTGTTATTTACAGAGATCTGCGTGGAGGCAACGATGCAGCTCGTCTTCCTATGGATTGCCTTCACAAGTAGCCTAAGTAACTACACGTTTTTTTCTATATCATTAACAGTAGTTATGATTACTTGTATGGTTTTTTCTACATTACCGGGCTTCATAAACCAAATGTGAAACGCTACGTAACTGTGGCAGACCCGCCTTTCAGTTTTAGCGCCGCGAGTCAATGAATGAGACTGGGGCTCGTTTTAAATCTGATGACAGCAGAGGGTTTGTTATCTAATGACAAAATGAAGTGGATCATGCTTGTCATTAACACAGATGTTTTTTTTTTAATGACTTGTCAATGCATGACACAATGATGAGGAAGTGTGTATAAAGCTATTCTGCAACTCCTCAAAACTACAGTAGGTGTAAATCCGAGAGGGTCACGTCAAGTGAGTGTGTCTGTATCATAACAGTCTATTAGTTGCTGACTAAAAACTGCAATGTGTGGAAAGTGGAAAAGTTCACCACAGTCACAATGCCAAAAAAAGAATAAAAAGTAGAAAACAAAAATCAAAAAAAAAATGAAGTTTGGAAATCAGCAGGGGTGGAAACTGAAACTTGAGTCTTATTTTACCATTGAATTTTCTACTTCCTATAGTCTACGCGCTTATCATTTTTAGATTAGATTACATGTAGTTAGTTGCAGAGGCGGCTGGCCCATGGCGCTGGGGCTCTGCCCCACCAGCTGTTGAGGGGAAAAAATATTTTTTGCATATTTTTTTTTAAATCAATGTCAGTTTTACTTAATAGTGTGTGTGCCTACATGCAATTTAAATCATTTAAACAACATTTCCACCAACTAACACTCATTAAACAGTGAATTTCCACTGACAGACAGTGTATCATTCTCTCATGGGGCGATCGGCAAAGTGCCCCTGACCGGCAGCTAAACAGCCAATCCGGTTATGGTTGCTAGGGGGAAATTATGAATAATTGGCCTATCAACGTCGCCAAATTTAACGCCGGTGGGGCGCTGGAAATTTAGCCCCAACTGCTACGTAAAATGCGTGAAGGTTTAGGATTGCTGTAGCTACATAAGGAGCCAGCGATAGTTTTTTTTCGTAGTGCGACTCCCAGACTCTGTCCTACGCTACGTGGGGAAAAAATACGCGCGACGACGAAGAGAGATGATGGCGATGTAATATGTAATAATATTATAGTATGTAATTGTAATATAGTTGTGGAGAATGCTTTGTTGTTTCTCTCAGGCTGTGACATGCAATGACAACTGTAGGCCTATGGCACTGATGCTGTTTTCTCCAAGTAAATGCATTTTTCCTTGAGAGAGGGTATTAAAATAATCTGTTTATGTAAAAAAATTTGAAAATAACTTGGTTCTAAATTCTTTGTATATGTTACATTTTAATAGGAAAGTTCTGTTTCATTCTCTCTTCTCAACCCACACTCACTCATTCACTCACTCACTGTTGATTTGTATAGATTCAGCTGAAATCATACCCTTGTTGTTAATTTATCCCTTGATTGTATTGTATAGTATTTGATAGCATAAAGTCTAATATAGCTGTAAATTGTTACTTTTTCTGTGAAGCTGGAAACTGTGAAATGAAATTATTATTGTTGAACTGTAGTCATTTTCCGACTGTTCATTTGAATGCTTATGCTAGATTAGGCAGGGAAATCTGTTGGCACACTAGCCCCACCAAGATTTTTTTTCACCAGCCGCCACTGGTTAGTTGCTTTTACCCCAAAGTGAGTTTCCTGCACCCAATACTGAGGACACTCCCCAAGAACACGGCAGCATGCTGACTGCAGTGGGGATTTAATCAAGGCAATGAGCCACACTCATACTAGATGGCAGCATAGGCGCCGATTCCGTGGGTGCTTCCGTGCCCGAGCACCTACGTGCCCTTTATGTCATGCCTATCATCAAGGCGACCGCCTAGGGCGCCAAATTGGCGGGGGGCGCCCCCTAGTGGCGCCCTTAAGCACACATCTTTGTTTTAACAACAAAATCTCAATATCGCCTAGGGCAGCCAATGGGCTATAACCGGCCCTGGTCATGCCATGTCAACGCCACTGTTTTGAGCACCAACCAGCAGAATCATAAATGGCAGCAAGTATTTTACTGTCTCGACCACGTGTATTTGACATCTTTATCTACTAGTAACTTTTCAGGATGTTATTATTCATATAACAATTACATTTACCAAATAATTAGGAAGTACTTGATTGGATTAAGATACCTGGCAGCATAGAAAGTCATGCTATTGGCAAATAATGTACATTTAACTAATATATCCAGTATTTTGTACTGACAACCTACAGCATGACATTATTTTTTAATTCAAAGTCATTTTACTTTTAATTCATTTGTTTTTTTCTCTTTATTGCCCTGACCTCCAAGAGCTTTGCAGCGGCATCGAACTTCCCTGCAGAGTCTCAAAGAATGGGGACAGCACCACATACACTATCCAAAAGATCAATGCAACTGGCTGTATTTTGGTTCTGACCAATGCCAAGGTGAGTTAGACAAGATATGTGTCTATTCATGGTTGTTCTTTTCTGACATGACACGTTTCCTATGTTAAAACCATCCCTCTGCAAAACTCTATCCAACAGACTGAATATACTGCAGCCATTATGGATGTTATACCTTTGTACCTCTCCTGTCAACTGGGTCTGCTCACACTTCCTGACTCTTTCTCTGGTGGAAATTCCCTTAACTCGCTTTCTCAACTTCCTCCCTTTCCCCCTCTTGAATGACTTCCTCATGCATACTGTGGAGATTATATACACTATTATTTTATAACACAGAGCACCTCTGTAAGCAAAGTGTACCACTTAAACATAGAATAGTAAAAAAGGTAGATAAAAGATATGTAATATTTTTTTGTGGATGGATTTAATGGAAAGATATGAGCCCAATGTTAAGTGTTTTATATGAACAGTCATTTTGGAGTTGTTTGTAAACCTCTCATTGTTTTCTTCCATATTTAAGGGCAACGTGCTGAAATCTCAGGTATTCGATAATGAAAATGAGATGAAGCAAAGCGAGTGGACTTTCGACTTGAAAGAGTGCTACAAGCAGCTAAACTTCTCATGCACCTGCATCTCTGAGGTATTGCACTTTAAAAAACATTATATGCAAACACATCTTACTAAGAATGCAAAGTATAGTTAAATACTCAGAAGTATGTGTTGACGCGTACTCTAACTGAGAACTAATGATGGTTTTTTTTCATAGCTGGAACAGAACACAGCAATCTGCACCAGTAAGTCTCATTACCTGTCAGACTTTGTGTCATATCTAGGGTATTTGGGTTGTATGTGTATATCTACAAACTACTGACAGTAAAACATGCTTTAGTTTAAAGTTCAATCTTTAATTGTATTGCCCACAATGTTATTAATAAGAATATGTTTTTACAGCGGACTGCAACAAACCAGAAAGACAGCCTGGAAAAAGTAAGGAATAAATCAAATACATTTGAATGCATCACTTGAGTGCTGCTTCTAAATATTCCTGTCGTCTGTTAGCTGTTAATGCTATATTTACAACAGTCTTTGACCTGACTTAAGAATATATAACAATTTACATTTTCACTCAAGCACAAATACCATAAAGCACAAATCTATTAATAACAATGTGGTATAGTAACATCATACCTAATGACTTCCTGTTGACTCAGTAAAGCTGAAAGTGATGAAAAGACTATTGCTTGATCACGGATGTGTGTGATTCAAAGCGCTTTACCATTCATAAATTGTTGCGGGGGCGTTGAAGTTAAAGTCATCGAACAAAGTCAAATCGTTGTTTAGTAACCCTAAACCTTTTTGGTTTTTAAAAACCTGTAGTTTTACCTGAAGACTACTTTAGTATTCTATATCTTAAGTATTTTTAATCTTAAGTATTGTACGTGATGTTACATTTGTAGTCGCATCCATTAGCAGCTTGTAACAGTCGAAATGTAAAGTAATACAATTAAGTGTCATTCGTTAATTAAAGCCAAGCACAAGTTGAAATGTTTTAGGTTGACAGAACATTGATGAGCTTTCAGGAGGTCAAAGGGGAGAGACTGAAGAGATAGGACTGGTTGTTTTGAGGCTAGTCTGAGAACAAATTCCACATACACATTTGGTTAATCGTTTCTTAACTATCTCACAGTTGAGATCTGCACAAATGGTTGATCGGTCAGATTGCTTTGCTTTGCTCTCTGTCTTAAAGCTAAAGTTGGACATTTAATAAAGTACTCTTAGTTCCTTTCTTGAAAGAGTTTAGATTTCCCCCAAAAATAAACTTCCTTTCTTTAGTGAAGATGGCCACATTGTAATCATGTAAGATATGTAAAATCACCTATCTTTGGTTGTTCACATTGTTGAATGATGTATTGGACATTGAAATAGAACTGTTGCCTGTTTGTGGATTAACTGTCAAACAACACTCATCTCTTGACAGAGAGTCCCGGCAAACACTGGATTCCTTTTGGTGTCATTTGTATCTTTATTCTCGTGCTGCTGCTGCTGCTGCTGCTGCTTCGCGCCTACATTTCCAAAGATCCTATTGTCAGGTATTTAAAATCATCTCTTTGTTTTTATGACTTTCACTTCCTTAATCTGACATGTTTTCTAATGCTCTGTTCTTGTTGTTTGTCTGCTGCAGGTGCTGTAAGAAGAGAGTGAGCACCGACTCCGCCCGTGACATATAGGAACCTCATGGGTAGAAAGCTTTTTTTCTATGGCATGTTTGTAAAGGTAGAATATTGACTCAGCAAATGCAAAATATAGCTTAATACCAAATCGTTTTTGGTATGTTTGCTACACTCCAGTGCCTTAACCAAATGAAGAAACTCGGCTTACATGATATAGATGCCACTATCCAAGACGGCTCGACAGCGGCTCTTCTTCCTCCGCAGGCTGCGGAAGTTCAACATGGACTCCAGGATACTCTGCAACTTCTACAGGTACACCATCGAGAGTATCCTGACTGGCTGCATCACCGCCTGGTATGGCAGTTGCACCGCCCTCAACTGTAAGACTCTACAGAGGGTGGTGAAAACTGCTCAGCACATCAGGACGGAGCTGCCATCCATGGAGGACCTCTACACCCAGCGGTGTAGGAAGAAGGCCGGTAGGATATTAAAGGACCCCCATCACCCCAGCAACAATCTGTTCTGTCTGCTGCCGTCTGGCAGACGGTACCGCAGCATCCGGACCAAGACCACCAGACTCAGAGACAGTTTTATACCACAGGCTATAAGACTGCTGAACTCCTGAGCTGTGTGAATGTCTACTCACATCTGTTTATAGTATGTATACATACATACATCTGTTATACATAATATATGCATCTGTCCATACCTCCTCATTATAGATATAGATATAGATACAGATATAGATCTATGCTGTTGTCTGTGCTCTAGAAATTGTATAAGCTGCATTGTGTCTTTCACTATTCCAAGTCTTTCCACATTTATGCTAAAACCAAAACAAGTATTTTCAAGCTAAATATTTGTTGCTCTTTTTCTGTTTTGGCAAAACTATGTATCATTATGTGTATTTTAATTCAGTTATGAGCTCATTACGAAATAAATACATACATTCGTATTTTTATGTGTCAGATAAATAAATAGGTTTGATTTAAAATAATCTTACATAGGAGGAATAAATAGGATTTTTTATTAAAATCTTAAATATGACAATAAATAGATTACAAATAATTAGTATACACAAATTAACAGCACAATAGATTTGGTAAAAAGGGCATTTTGTTAAATTTGTGTGGCGAATACAAGCGGATACAAGCGGCCGAAATGGGATTTCTCCACAGGGTGGCTGGCATCTCCCTTAGGGATGAGAAGTTGAGAAGTTCAGTCATCCGGGAGGGACTGGGAGTAGAACCGCTGCTCCTTTGCGTTGAAAGGAGCCAGTTGAGGTGGAGTGGCATAATATATTATATCTAAGCAATATTGTGATGTAATAAGAATATGTATATGTGTGTTTATATGAAAATGTTTATATGTAAAAGTATAGTATAGTTGGTTGTGCAGCTCCTTTATTCTTCCACTCAATGCAGATTGCAAATACCCCTTTCTCCTATAGCGAATCTAGACTTCAGATTAACTAGTCCATGAGGTAAATAGCACACTGATAGAAATATCCGTACCACCCAGTGTCTTTATTAAATGATAGTAAGCGCTGAGGCGGGTTACAATTGTTTTGCCAGTTATATTATAATACAAAGATTATATGCGTGGTGTCAAAGTTGACAACTGTGGCAGCTGAAAAACTCTCTGGGGCACCAGTGAATGCACTCTGAGGCTACAGAAGAGTCTGTATCAAAAAGCAATATCTTAGTTTCTTTCATTGGGTTACACAGTATTAGTGATGCTATGCGTCTGGTTCTGTTATTTAAGAATACATTACGAAATAGCCCTGATACCAGATCATTTTCGTTATGAATGTTAGACCGTTTCCACTACAGATCAGAACAAAACGTCCAATAAAGCAAATGTAGCTTTTATCATTGTATTTAAAGAGAATATTAAAAGAGTGGGGATTCAAATGGTCTTTGTTCCCGACTATCACAAAGTTGCCTTAGGGAACAAACATTTGCGTTAAGTTGAACTTGCGCTGTGGCTATTCGACTTGTAGTGGAGCTTTCTTTATCCTTTATAGCAGGGGTCCCCTGTCCCCAAACTTTTTCCTGTGAGGGCCACATAACTTTTCCCTTCTCTGATGGGGGCCGGGGTCAGTTTGTAACAGAAAAAGTGTGACGATCGCAGGGGTGCCTTAACGTAAACATTGATTGTTTTCCAGAAAGCCACACATAACCAAATATTAATAACCCTTTCCGGGATCTTCACAGAAAAAAAAGTCAGGAAATAAATAATAACACTATTAATGAAATAAATAATAACACTATTAGTGAAATAAATAATAACACTATTAGTGAAATAAATAATAACACTATTAGTGAAATAAATAATAACACTATTAGTGAAATAAATAATAACACTATTAGTGAAATAAATAATAACACTATTAGTGAAATAAATAATAACACTATTAATGAAATAAATAATAACACTATTAGTGAAATAAATAATAACACTATTAGTGAAATAAATAATAACACTATTAGTGAAATAAATAATAACACTATTAGTGAAATAAATAATAACACTATTAGTGAAATAAATAATAACACTATTAGTGAAATAAATAATAACACTATTAGTGAAATAAATAATAACACTATTAGTGAAATAAATAATAACCAAATAACCCTCTCTGGGTTCTTCACAGAAAAAAGTCCACTGAACATTAACTTTCTGTTGTGCCGTGCACAGTCTAAACAGGTAAAAGTTTAGCTTAGTTGTCAGAGCAGAATCTCTTACTCAAATGACTCACATGAGCAGTCTCTCAAAGTTCCTGTGTTCCTTAGAATCCTTTTGAAGGTTCCAGTAAGCTTGTAGACACCGCTGTTTGCTGCTCTCTCATCAACTTCCCGGTGAAAACCACAAAGCAAGCTGAGAAACCACCTACACAGCACAATACATTTCACTACCAGTATGGTTGTGGAGATGGATTTTATCCCAGTAGATTTTATTATGATTAAATTTGTTTATACTCAGAAAAGTCAGAAAAGTGATCTTACCTATGTATGTTCATCAGTGTGAACTGTGGGCCTGCATCTGGCTGGTGAGAAGTTGAATGTCAGGTTCCATTCTAGTCACAGCCAGTCTCAAACACTGACGCAGATGTTCATCTGTCAATCTTGATCTCATCTGAGTTTTCAGGTGTTTCATGTGTGAAAAGGTTTGCTCGCAGATATACGTGCTGCCAAAAAGTGTAAACATCTTCATTGCGTGTTTTTTTATGTTAGGGTACGTGTCGTTTGGGAGGGCGGCATAGAAGTCAACGAGACTGTTGGGCTTGAATGCGTCTTTCAGAACATCACAGTTCTGTAACTCGGCCAACTCAAACTGATAAGAAGGCTGGGCTTCATCGATGTCGGCAAGAAAGGGGTTCTGGAAAAGACGGATTTCTTTTGCATTAACATGTAGTTGCCGGAATCGCACACCAAACTCCGCCTTCAGCATTTCCAGTGCTTCCACACACTTTTCAGCTGGGAACGGGACCGCTGGGTTCTCTGCAGAGAGGTTTTGGGTAGCAGGGAGATGGATGAAGTTGTGCTTTTTCACTTGTTCCAAAAGCAGCGCAAGTTTCACCTCAAATGCTTTTATGTGAGAATACATGTCGCAAATGAGTTTCCCCTGGCCTTTTTGATAGCAATAGAGTTAACTATAATTTAGCTACGCGGCAGGTGTCTAGCTCTTGTGTAGTTACATTAGCTGAGTAATTTGCCGTCCACGCAACTATCCAGTTGGATTGGTTTTTGCTAGTAATTAAATAAACAAGTAAGCTTAGATTAAACTCTTAACTGCAATTTAGCAACCCAGCTAAAATCTGGCTCCAACCGATATAGGCCTATCCACTCAAATTGAGTTTGCCAGCATAATGTTAGCAAGCAAGCTAATGGTTATACAGCTAGCTATAACAATTTATTCGGCTGTTGTTTTTCGACATTAGCTGTTAAGATAAGTTTGCATCTAGCCAACCATTTCCTTTAGTTATATTTTCCTAGCAATAAACTTCACAAGCAATCTAAGGTTAAATACCTAACTGCAACATAACTCTGGGTGATGTTTCCTAAAGTTAGCTGATAAAGTAATTGACCATGTGGCCAACTCACATATCAATTTAGATGATATTTTGCAAGAAATAAAGTTAGCAAGAAAGCTAAGATTAAACAGCTAGCAGCATGGATCTGGCTATCGATGTTTCCAGAAGTTAGCGGGTAAAGTGAGTGGCAAACACCAAGCTAGTGAATTTACCTGCCAGATCAGCCCCGAACAGGGACGGATTAAGAGTCTTTGGGCCCCTGGGCCTGTGACGGCCACCCCCCCAAAAAAAAGAAGCACCACGCGCAAATCAGCGGTGTTAAAGGTTGCGCTAAAAGCACAGTCACATTTTATTCACGTGTATCTTGAAGATTTACAACAAGTCAAAGAACCCACATAAGCACATAAGTCAAAAATAACCAGGCGCAATGCAAGGGGCCCAAACCCCTACATCACACAGGTCACATCACTCATAAGAAAACTGCTTGAAATCATGCATCGTCATCAAGGCTTGACAATATTCTATCCTTCGAAAGAGGGGGGACCAGCTTGCAAAAGGTTGGGAACCCCTAGTTGCTTTATGGTATATCCTACCCCATTCTAACTGATTTAAGGGCCCTTTTCCGATATTAGGGATGAATAACATTGATAAGCTGTGGTTCAGGCGCACCATATGACGTATCATATGCCATTCTATTTAATTTGGGGGGAGGCTTTAACGTATGAGGGATGAATTAATTACACAACCCGTGGCATATGATTGAGGGGCCCTATTGAGATATATTAAATAATGTATGTAATGTAACCAATGTTATGGCTTCAGGGCACCTTATTTGTATTATGTTGTAGGGACAATATTGAAATGGTAGCGCGGAGGCTTGGGCTTCAGGGCCCCCTTGGCCCTTTGGCTCCTGTGCCTGGGCCCGGTAGGCCCGTGCAGTAATCCATCCTTGCTGACGAATTAGATGACATTGCTTCATGACCTTGTGTTGCACACCGTTAGCACTCTAAGGAAGCTGGAAATATGCAAGTCCAAGGATGTAAAGCTACCAAATCCTTTAAATATAAATCAGGTTCACAGGTTAGAGTCTTTTTTCAAGTTGTGTTACAATCTGTTTACACAACAGCGTAATGATCAAATGTACTGTCACTGTTACATATAATACCTCCGAACAATAAGGTCATATCTAACTTATATAATTGCATATACTAAAGTAAGTATAAGGATATATTAAGATGCTTTATATTGGAGTCTATTCATACACTACAAGGGTTTTGTATTGCATTATAGTGTAAGAGCATTATATCCAGCCTTTGTTTGTTCTTTAGTCTTAAGTGTCCCCCTTTGTAAGTCTTAAAACTATGTCTGCCTTGTGAATATATGCATGTTACATTGCTTTACTTGAACATCTTTCATTTTTGTTTTGCTTGGGTTGTCAAAGAAAATAAAACAGAATTCCTTTAATAGGAGTTGTTTTTTCATTAGCGTGAGAATACCATTGTCTGAAGGTGTTTCTCTGCCAGTACAAACTGGTTTTAGGGGTTGTAGTCCAGGGTGGTACTGAGAGGCAGGGAGTGAGTCATAGAGAGGAAATGCTCCCCTTCTTCTCTCAGTAAAGCTGCCCTGCTGTAACTTGACTCTCTGGCCTCGAACAACATCTTATCTTTAGGTGTACAGTTAAAGAGAGGATTCCTGATTACATCTCCTGCAGTTTTCTTTCTACTGCTAAATGTAAAGAAAGAACCTAAGTTTACAGTAGGAGCATGTGTTCCAGCAAACAGCAGCCCCAAAGTGTGTGACTTACTATAAAACATTGCTTATTTATGATGAATGAACAGGTTAAAGAAGCATGTAATGTTAAAGCATTGGTGCTTACTTCTCAGTTTGTGTGTCTATAAATAGCCCATGATAAGCTGAAAACATTTTAAATACAGTTAGCACGAATATCAAGCTCACCATTGCATTAGGATTTGTCAGATTGAAACAATGAATGTCTGTACAAATGATGCTTGCACAAAACATGTTTGTCTAAAGTAACACTCACCTAAAAGTGTTCAACTGAAGCAAGTTTGTTTCAGAAAGGCTATCAGTCACAGACCTCATCACACATCCTCTTCTTCCCATGTATTCATCAAATCCAGATCTTTCACATCACCACAAGTGTCTAGACCAGCTGTCTCCAACACGTCGCTCGCGAGCTATACCAGTCGCTCGCCGCCCCCTTCAAAGTAGCTCGCCAAATAGTTTACATTTAAACCATAGGCTGTATATATAAGATTTAAACACACATTTTCATAATATGCCAATTTCATTTGTCACCTGTACATAAAGTACCGCTCATCTTCTATCTGAAGATATGTTGCTACGATATTTGTTTTCACAAAATATGACACAGAGCGCTGTTATCAACCGGTATTGCTAACAATGGCTAACCCGAGGTAATTGCTAAATCTGTAAACAAGGCGCGTCCATCTTTTCCGACTTTCCGACCTCGAATGTGACGTCACTCCCAGTTCCGACCTCCGACCTCCGATGTAAACGCGGCAAACACCGAACGGGCATTAGCTTGACCATGGCCGCTGAATGCAACAAGAGGCGGAAAACATACTTTTTTCACGAGAATTGGGAAATAGACTTTTGTTTCACAAGTGTAAAGGACAAGTGTGTTTGTTTGATCTGTGGAGTAAGCGTGGCGGTCGGTAAAAAATGCAATGTGGAGCGCCATTTCACCACAGTCCACATCACCTTCTCACAGAACTTTCCCGCTGGTAGCAATCTACGTAAAGAAAAGATAAAGGACCTGAAAATACAGCTACAACGACAGCAGTCTGTTTTTACCAGACCAGCACAGAAGGCTACTGCTTGTACGGAGGCTTCGTTTAAAGTGGCGCACATCCTGACAAAACGCAAAAAGGCCTTCACTGATGGCAGTGTTGTAAAGGAGGCCATGACCGCGGTGGCTGAAACGTTATTCAAGGGCCATAAATGTAAGACAGAAATATTGTCTGCTTTTGCTGATGTACAACTTGGTGCAAATACAATGGCAAGGAGAGTGTCTGCACTGGCTGTGGATGCGGGAAGACAGTTGGAAACTGGCATTAACAGGTGTAAATGGTTTTCTATTCAGCTGGATGAATCTGTTGACGCGAGCGATACAGCCCAGCTGGCTGTTTTCATCCGCATGGTTTTTGATGATTTCACTGCACATGAAGAGTTTTTGACTTTACTTTCATTGAAAACTACAACAAGGGGAGTCGATATTTACAATGCTGTGAAGAACTACTTCACGGAACAGAAGATCCCTATTGAAAAGCTGGTGTCAATAACCACTGACGGAGCAGCAGCGATGACAGGTCGTCACTCAGGATTTATTGCCCGATGCAAAGCAGACCCGGAGTTCCCGCCATTTCTGGCCTACCATTGCATAATTCACCAACAGGCTTTATGCGCGAAGGTCATGGGATTTGAACATGTCATGGAGCCGGTTGTCAAGATTATCAACTCCATCAGAGCAAAGGCTAAGCAACACAGGACCTTCAAGCAATTCCTGGAGGAATGCACTGTGGCCTATGGAGATCTCCTGCTCCACACTGACATCAGATGGCTCAGTAAGGGTAAAGTACTGCAACGTTTCTTTTCCTTGCTGGGTGAAATCAAGATTTTCTTGGAAGAGAGGGGGGAGGACACCACCTTGTTATCTGATGCAGTGTGGGTCCTTGATCTTGCGTTTTTGACAGATGTAACTGAGAAAATGAATAACCTGAACATACAGTTGCAAGTAGGGATGCACCGAAATGAAAATTCTTGGCCGAAACCGAAAACCGAAAATGAGGAAACCAAGGCCGAAAACCGAAACACCGAAATAAATTATTATTCCAATTATTAGTACCATTGCATTTATGGCTATGACTGTGTGCTAACCTTACTAAAAATCAAGGCGTTGCAATTCAAAGAATAAATAAATCACGAAATTATGAAAATATTTATTTAGAACTGACATTATGCACAATATAAAATAAAATGAAATGTTTAACTTGACCACACATGTGTAGCCTACATGAAATAATAATGTACAGGCCTGTAAACTGACTGGCCTGCTGAAATATTGTAAAATTAAATATGTTCTCTCATAAAAAAACAAAGTGCATTTAAGTCAAGTGCATCGAAACTCTTGTGAATTAAGCAGAATCTTTTGCAGCTTGAAATCTGTGTCGATCCACTGTGCAGTTAGACTGAGCATACTCGTGATGCTGACGTCTGAGCTCCATATATCGGTCGTGAAACTGATTGCTGAAATATCAGATGCCATAAGCTCATGGACGTGAGTTGCAACAACATTGAACAGCTCAGGTAAACATACGTCTGAGAAATGTCGTCTGCTCGGTATGGCATAACGGGGCTCAATGTGCTCTATCAGCCTACGAAATCCCACGTCCTCTACAACAGAGAACGGCTGATCATCTAAGGCAATGAATTCCATCATTTTTTGTGTAATGCCCTTAGCCTTGGCACCATCACTGGGAAACTTTTTGGCCTTTTCAAAAACGTCTGCCACAGACGGAGTCGGTGTGCTCGGAATGGCTTTCCTTTTCTGTGCCGCGTTTTTCTCAAATTCAGAATAGCGATCGGGATGTTTTGATTTAAGATGATGAATTAAACCCGACGTGGAAAAACTCTTTGCAGATATACCCCCTCTAGAAATTTCGGCTTTACACGTATTGCAAATTGCTATTCGTTGTTCTGTTTCAGACACAGTGAATTGCTTCCACACCGCAGACATGTTGGCCCGAGTGCTGTTCGCGTTTTTTTGCTTGCGTCATCATCACAACGTTCTGTTTCGGCCTTGTTGTTTCGGTGACAAAAGTGTTTCGGCCGAAAACAGAAAATGCACTTTTGGGCCATTTTCGGCCGAAAATTTTCGGTGGCCGAATTTTCGGTGCATCCTTAGTTGCAAGGTAAAGAGAAAGACGTCTGCAACATGATCAGTGCTGTTAACGCGTTCAGCGCAAAACTGGCCTTTTTCATCCAGCATTTCCCCTCTGTCACAAAGGTTTTGGAAACCCATGCAGGGGTAGCTGATGCTTTGAACACAAAAGCCTCAGATTGGTTATAATAAGAGGAGCTATGAAAGGTCTATCTAAAGCTTGTTATGCAAATAGGTTATTGGGCTGACAAAGATCTGTCAGAAAATGTTCTCAACTTTAATTGAATGAATGTATGTGAAAAGAGGGCTTATTAACACATGAATGCTGTGCAATACATATAAACTTAAGAAGCCCAAGTTTAAGTCATATTCCATTTTACTTTTAGAATTTCCTGAGTGCCAATTCAAAACGGACAAAGAGCCGTAGTTTGGACACTCCTGGTCTAGACCCTGGGGGTTTTCCTTTATGCTCACAGCTGCATTTCCTCTGTAAGATATACGATATCAGGATCGGGATGTAATCGCCAATGACCGTTAACATTTCTATCAGGTTCAGGTTATTTATTTGTACCCGTAGGTAGATTTGTTTTGCAAATAAAAAGACAAGAGATCCATCCTGACACTGTAAAAACAAACACAGACAACAGACACATCTCTAATAAAAGGACTGATAAAACTACAAGTACGCCCTGCGCCGTCAAATCTAGAAACATCCAAAAACATAGTCATGCATGGACCTTCAAAATTCATAAATAAATAGAAAAATAAGCATTTGTCTGATGCTCCTATGATGCTATGATTTATTAATTTGTGCAATAGCTGCTGGGATGAAGCTGTTTTTATACTGCTTACAGTGTTTCCCACACATAGACTAATTCGTGGCGGTGCGCCACAGATTCATCACCGGCTGCCACACATTGCTTACGCATCGTATTCGTTAAGCTGCATTTCCTTTCCCTGCTCTCCCTCCGTCTCTCTGTCAGTCACGCGTCTCTCTCACATAGCCTGCACACACACAGCCCCTCCCCTCCGTGCACACCACATGTCTCCATCAACGATATCATCCCTGGAAGCGTGAAAGCTGTGCCTTAGTGCAGAGAAGACGGCTGGCGAAATTCAACGAAAGGTTGGTATCACGTGCACCTTTATAAAATCACACATTAAAAAGTCAAATAGTGACAATACACTCGATACTTATCTCAGATATCTACCCTGCCTTAACGCCTCTCGATTACATTTATGTTCTTCAGTGTAACATTAAGATATACAATGAATGATAAGTTATTGTACACTAACTCTTATGGTCTGTTTGTTTCGCTGCTAATGGAACGGTTGAATATTCTCCCTTAATGGATCAACAAAATGTGATCTGAATTGATCTGCTGTATTTCAGACTGTGATTGTTTTCATTACAGGAAAGACCCACTCAATTAGAATGGCGGTTATAGCGGTCTTGGGGCTACAGTATCAATGTTGGTATCACATTTCCAGGCAACACGTCTGATAGCTGTTGAGACATCTCACTGAAAAGCACAAATGGAAAACCTCATGGCGGTGTCACATTGAAATAAAAGGTACATAAAATCAAACCCCTTTGGTTTTGATGCTGAAAACGGTCAGTGTTTAGATTGAAAAGGAAAATAAGTGTTAGTTGCAGCCCTTCTTTTGATATACCAGTGTATTCAGGATTATACGTGTGTGTGTGTGTGTGTGTGTGTGTGTGTGTGTGTGTGTGTGTGTGTGTGTGTGTGTGTGTGTGTGTGTGTGTGTGTGTGTGTGTGTGTGTGTGTGTGTGTGTGCAGGAATGTACCACTCCCTGATATCATTAACTTTCATGTAAGTATTGGATGAAAGTCATTGATGTCGGCAACTGGCACATACTTCCTCAAGCAGTGGCATGAAGCTGACTGTGTAACATTTTCACAGTCATTGTCAGATAAGGCAACACCCAGACTGAACCAATGGGATTTACTGCGACACGGGCAATCATAAAAACATCAAAACTTGATTAACCTCGAGTGAGGACTGAAAGGATGCTTATTTGTAAAAGTAACAAAAGTGTCTTCATATCCAGACTGTTAACTGCAGAGTACGTGTGTGTGTGTGTGTGTGTGTGTGTGTGTGTGTGTGTGTGTGTGTGTGTGTAGTGTCCTCACTTCATGTCAACTCCATCAGATTTTTTTCAAATTTGAAATAAATCAGGCATATCTTGGTCAGCTATAACCCTGAGGACCCCCTTTTTGACTTCTTTCTCTTGATGGATGCAGCAGTACACCACATGGTCCCGTAAGTTTACAATTTTTGTTAAATGTTCAGAAAACAAGTTGAAATCCCTGTGGTCACAGCTTTTATGTGTCAACACTGTCTTCAAATTAGGGATTATTTCAATCAAGAATTTTGAAATAGAAGTTAGTATTTTAGTTTAGTTTGTAGTGGCAGTCGGCAGCTGAGGGAAATCAAAAAGGCTACCATGTACTAGACATGATTAGATTGAAAAAACATGTAGTTTGGTCAACTCCGTCAGATATTTTGTCTGACGGTGTTGACATGTAAGCTGACGGAGTTGAAAAGTGCTCTAAATACTCAAGTTATTCAAATAGTCCTTATAATAAAGTAATGCAAAATAACTGCATAACTTGATTAGGATCTAATAACTACATGTTAATTGACTGAAAATATCTAAAATGCCAAATTGCTGCTAAAATGCATGCTTTTATCTGTACCGTAGGCAAACATGGCTAGAAAAAAACTATCAGTTGAAGATCAAAGGAAAAGAAACAGAGAATACCAGAGAAAAAGGAGAGAAAGGTTAAACAGCAACCCAGAGAGCAGAAGGGAGAATTTAGAGAAGGAGAGAGAAAGGTGGAAAGAGAGGGTCCTAAAGAAAACTGTCAAACAAGTAGGACAATTAGGACCAAGAGAAAAGCGTCATCGCAGAAAATATTGGAGGAAAGCACAGAGAAAGTCTAGGAGGTCCAGAGCTATGCAGGAAATAGATACCCCACCAGATAGTCCAGAGCAGAATGAGGAGCCAACTACCAGCAGGCATACTGTTGGAGCCATGAGGGAGAGGAGAAAAACCAGAAAACGGCACTCGACGGAGGTGAAAGCATTGAAAGAAAAGATTGGGAAATTGACAAAAGAGAGAAACAGGCTAAAAAAACAGAAATGGCGGATAAAGAAAAAGGCTCAAATTGACAAATCAAATGACAAACGAAGTGATAAATTGATAGTAGATTCTCCACGAACAGCAACAGACAGGATGATAGCAGGAAGCCAACTTAGGAACCCTAACATTAGGAAATCTCTTCTTTTCCACAATGTTCTCTGCCGAGAGCTGAAAATGAATAAAACAACGCCTGTGGCACGGAGACGTGCCATTGCTAAATCTGGTCACCCACAACTGGCATTATCAGGCAAGGTTTTAAAGAAGTATCGGCTTCTTCATAGGGTTCGCCAGTTTGGTGTTAGCTACAAGTTAATGAATGACAAAAAACAGACAACAAAGAAGGCGGCAACATATCTCCAACGTATCAGCCATACTGATAAGGAGTTCATTGTAAACTCATCTCGCATGACAACTGATAAGACAGACACCATCACAAGGAACAAGATGAAACATCAACGGATGATTTTAACAGACTCAATGCTGAACCTCCATAGTGACTTTCTCAAGAAGAACCCGAGCGTGAGGCTGAGTTACTCCTCCTTCTGTGCTCTGCGGCCCTACTATCTTACAGCACCGAAGGCATCTGACAGAAGTACTTGTCTGTGTCGTCATCATGAAAATGCAGACTCGATGCTTCAGGTTCTAAGGTCATCGGGTGTACTAAAATCAAACAAACTGGAGGATAGTTTTCACTTAGTTTGTTGCACTCCAGCAAATGAGGCCTGCCTTCTTCGCAATTGCTTACGGTGCAAAACCAAGCATACAGCTCTGGCTCCAGAAATAAGTGGAATCAGTGTTCACTGGCGGCAGTGGGAGCGAGTTCAAGACCAAACAGCCAGTGGGATCCACTTCAACATGAAACTGAACATGCATAGTGGGAGTCTTTCAGAGTTACTTCATCTGTATGAGGAGAATTGTGTCATATTGTGTCCTCAGTTCAGTTAGATATACAGTTTAGTTAAAATACTGTATAGATCAGCTATAGAGGACCTCCAGATGGTCTACATTTGTTTTCTCTTTTGAGACCAGGAACATTTTGACCTTTTCATGTGTGCCTTAAACATCCTGTCACCAGGTGTTCTTAAGCTTGACATTCTTTCCCTTGATACTCTCTACCCTTTTCATGTCAAAAGTAGAGAGATATCTTTAAGAAGTTTAATTTTCCATTAGTTAGTCATCACCGTCAGTAATGTGTCATCACCGTCAGTAATGTGTCATCACCGTCAGTAATGTGTGAACACCATCAGTAATGTGTCAACACCGTCAGTAATGTGTCAACACCATCAGTAATGTGTCATCACCGTCAGTAATGTGTCAACACCGTCAGTAATGTGTCATCACCGTCAGTAATGTGTCAACACCATCAGTAATGTGTCAACACCATCAGTAATGTGTCAACACCGTCAGTAATGTGTCAACACCGTCAGTAATGTGTCAACACCGTCAGTAGTGTGTCAACACCGTCAGTAATGTGTCAACACCATCAGTAATGTGTCAACACCGTCAGTAATGTGTCAACACCGTCAGTAATGTGTCATCACCGTCAGTAATGTGTCAACACCATCAGTAATGTGTCAACACCATCAGTAATGTGTCAACACCGTCAGTAATGTGTCAACACCGTCAGTAATGTGTCAACACCGTCAGTAGTGTGTCAACACCGTCAGTAATGTGTCAACACCGTCAGTAGTGTGTCAACACCGTCAGTTGTGTGTCAACACCGTCAGTTGTGTGTCAACACCTCAGTAGTGTGTCAACATCGTCAGTAATGTGTCAACACCGTCAGTAGTGTGTCAACACCGTCAGTTGTGTGTCAACATCGTCAGTTGTGTGTCAACACCGTCAGCTGTGTGTCAACACCGTCAGTAATGTGTCAACACCGTAAGATGAAGGTTTTTCCTTTTTTAAAGAAATTCTTTTGGCTTTTGTTCTATTGAGTGTTCATATATTAAAACTCCATGCATTAGTGTCTTGTTTGTGCAAAGCCACTGATTTTATATGGTTAAAATTAAAAAATGAGTAAACTAAATGAAGATAATTTGAAATGGCTTGTTCCAAAACAATGAAAAATAATATTGAAAGTCTATGCAATGTACATGTATCACTGAACTTTGCTGAGGCACACCAGTTCTACATGCTTAAAGATGTTTCACATTTTGACCTTTTCATGTGTGCCTTAAACATCCTGTCACCAGGTGTTCTTAAGCTTGACATTCTTTCCCTTGATACTCTCTACCCTTTTCATGTCAAAAGTAGAGAAATATCTTTAAGAAGTTTAATTTTCCATTAGTTAGTCATCACCGTCAGTAATGTGTCATCACCGTCAGTAGTGTGTCATCACCGTCAGTAATGTGTCAACACCGTCAGTAGTGTGTCATCACCGTCAGTAATGTGTCATCACCGTCAGTAATGTGTCATCACCGTCAGTAATGTGTCATCACCGTCAGTAATGTGTCAACACCGTCAGTAGTGTGTCAACACCATCAGTAATGTGTCAACACCGTCAGTAATGTGTCAACACCGTCAGTAGTGTGTCAACACCATCAGTAATGTGTCAACACCGTCAGTAATGTGTCAACACCGTCAGTAATGTGTCAACACCGTCAGTTGTGTGTCAACACCGTCAGTAATGTGTCAACACCATCAGTAATGTGTCAACACCGTCAGTAATGTGTCAACACCATCAGTAATGTGTCAACACCGTCAGTAATGTGTCAACACCGTCAGTAATGTGTCAACACCGGCAGTTGTGTGTCAACACCGTCAGTAATGTGTCAACACCGTCAGTAATGTGTCAACACCGTCAGTTGTGTGTCAACACCGTCAGTTGTGTGTCAACACCGTCAGTTGTGTGTCAACACCGTCAGTAGTGTGTCAACACCGTCAGTAGTGTGTCAACACCGTCAGTAGTGTGTCAACACCATCAGTTGTGTGTCAACACCGTCAGTTGTGTGTCAACACCTCAGTAGTGTGTCAACACCGTCAGTAATGTGTCAACACCGTCAGTAGTGTGTCAACACCGTCAGTAATGTGTCAACACCGTCAGTAATGTGTCAACACCGTCAGTTGTGTGTCAACACCGTCAGTTGTGTGTCAACACCTCAGTAGTGTGTCAACATCGTCAGTAATGTGTCAACACCGTCAGTAGTGTGTCAACACCGTCAGTTGTGTGTCAACACCGTCAGTTGTGTGTCAACACCGTCAGTTGTGTGTCAACATCGTAAGATGAAGGTTTTTCCTTTTTTAAAGAAATTCTTTTGGCTTTTGTTCTATTGAGTGTTCATATATTAAAACTCCATGCATTAGTGTCTTGTTTGTGCAAAGCCACTGATTTTATATGGTTAAAATTAAAAAATGAGTAAACTAAATGAAGATAATTTGAAATGGCTTGTTCCAAAACAATGAAAAATAATATTGAAAGTCTATGCAATGTGCATGTATCACTGAACTTTGCTGAGGCACACCAGTTCTACATGCTTAAAGATGTTTCAGTGTTTTTGAATTGATCAAACTAACATATGTTCATGTGTCAGACGGAGTTGGCAATTGTCAAGTTACTAAGTAAGTAAAAGTATTTTTTATGAAAAGTGGTTCAATAAAAAACCTGTTCCTTTTCATGGCATGATCGTTAACACCCATGTTTATAAAGATATCCAATTAAAATGACTGTAATGTAAATGATTTTTTTTTACTTTTCAAAAGTAGTTTTGTCCCGAATCTCAAGAATCAGTGATCTATTTTAAGGATTTGATTGTTAAATGGCAAGAGAAGTCTGGTCTGTGAGAGTTCTCTGGATAGGAAATGACTGGTTGGCAGTGCAGACAAGAGTGTGTGAATAAAAGACAACCAAGGTTTCTTTTAATCAGACTGATTGAAATAACAAATAAAACACAACCTTGTTTACTGTAAATCACTTTCGGGATACACAGTTGCTTCTGTGAATATACAGTTACATTTACAACCATAAGCCATCAACAAGCGTGAGTGGAAATGTCTGATATGAGGACATTGCTAGTGATTGTTCTACCCTTACGTTTCAAGTTAAAACTGAAGATTACAGTTAAATGATCAAATGCTTCCACCTTCTGGAGGAAAGGAAGAACTGATTTTGATGCGTCTCCTTTTGCGAACATCTTAAATATGCATGTTTGTTTGATGTTGTTTTTACTGATTAAGACAATATTGTGACCTTTGCTCTGGTCTGCCGAGGCATAAACCAGTTTTTAGCAAACTTTAGGAAACACAACCACATTGGTATATTATACAATGGTTTAGTCTGAAACCTAGACAGAAAGGAAAATAAATTAGCTTAATGCTTTATCAAATCAAAGTTTAATTTGATAGCACAAAACACACACTCACTGGGTTTTAGGGATAACACATGGAGGAGAGAGATTACAGATTGAATATTGTTGTAGATCAAAGAGCGATGAGGAGAAGGAAGCAGCATGTCGGTAAATAAACACACTCTGGACAATAAACAAGGATTTGCAGCATGTCCTCAGCTGCAAGTAATCTAAAGGGGAATCAGCGGCGGGGAATCTCTCCGCGCTGAAATGAAAACAACGAGAAAGTGAGGATGAAGAGAGGAAGAGGAGACAGGCAGCGACGGAGAGATCAGAGTCGTCAAGGTAGACAAAGGAGAGGAAGAACAAACAAACTCTTCCTCTCTCTCCTTCACGGCTGTCTGAGATTCCTCCTCATCACAGATCCCTTTCTTCTGAAATCATGAAAAGGAGAAATATATCCTGCAGTGTCAACCCCGGCTCTTCATGAGGTGTCTGATGTCTACAGGACTTGAGGACATTTGTAAATCGTGTCTCTTTTTCTGTCTTCATTCATTCTTCAGCCTCCCTTGAACAAGTTTGTCCTTCTAAAAAAGTCTTGTTATTATTTGAACAAATCATTTGAATATTGTGATTAATAACCTGCACATAAGTCTGCTTATTGTATACAAAGCTACCTTTATAACACACAGCTTTCCATATCCAGTGTAAATATTTCTCTATATTTTAATGATAACATCGTTTCAAAATAGTTGCATTATTGATTTGGTTTTTGTAGTGTGGTCCTTTTCCTACAATTGATCTCCTCTAAGTGTGTTTATAAAATCACCATTACACACCACAGCATATTCCTTGTATGTGTAAACCTACTTGGCAATAAACCTGATTCTGATTTCTAATTTTTGGTTTTGTTTGTGATCGTTGGACAGCAGGATGACCGACATACTACTGGCCTGACTGTCGTTAAACTTGATGAAAGGGTGTAGGCCGAATCAGAAACCAATACATTTGGACTTGTGTAACATTTTGAATTTTGCAGGACTTTTACTTGTTCAGTATTTCTACACTCTGGTACTTCTACTTTTACAAGATAGTACAAGATCTCAGTACTTCTTCCACCTCTGCTTATACTGTAAACATGCTTCACACAGTCTGTGTCCCCAGAGCCTCCCTAACACCAGACTAATCTGCCCCCCCCACAGTCTGCTGATTAATGGGATGCTGCGGTTTTAACTCGGTGATGTCTTTACAAGAGCTAAAATGGAAACAGACGGAGATCCGTGGAAGAGAAAGAAGACCAGAGATGCATTTAACACCATCAGTTACATTCCTTTATATCCAATTAGCGCAGAGAAAATATGTGCATGCATCAAAATACATCAGAAATGCATTGAAGGAAAAAGACTCTGAGCTAGCTGCCTGCACACTCATACCTCCTTTTCAGTTTTTCACCTGGAATGATAGACTCAGTTATGTTTCCTGTTGAGTGCAGTTTACCGTGGTAATTAAAAGCTAATTAAAAAGGGGATCAGAGCAATCAGCTGTGTAACAAATCCAAGGGGAATCCAGCGTTTATATTAGTTTCTCCTCGTTGCCAAGCATGAATGCAAATGAATATACCTCATGCTATTTTGGAACAAAACTTAAGAAAGCAAGCTAATTTTACCTGATCCGTTTTCCTTTGCACTCAAAAAGAGCTCGTCTGCATAATGGTTCACTGGAAGATGCTCTGGACATCTTGTAGGTGTGCACAACCTTCTTATATGTTCGATCTGCATCCATATCTATATGAAATCTCACAGTAGCTCACAAAACCGAGAGGAAGAGAGAGGAAATTCACCAAAGACAGAGACCAAAACAAACACAGTGTTGTTTCTTGACCCAAACCTGAACCCTCCCAAAAACCTAATTAAATTGGCTGCACTTTTGAGATGTGCTGCTGCCAACAAACAGACAAACAAACAAACAAACAAATAAACAAACAGAGACAATGGGGACTCAGTTTTGGACAGAAAACAGAACCTCCTCCGAGTAATAACTGTTCAGTGAGGAAACTGAAATAATGGCGTGCACACACACACACACACACACACACACACACACACACACACACACACACACACACACACACACACACACACACACACACACACACACACACACACACACACACACACACACACACTTCAAGCGTAGTATGTGACACCACAGGAAAAGTGTGTAAACATTCTGGATATTTTTCAGATACCTTTCTTATCATTTCCTATTATCTGTAAACATTCACGACAACATTTAAGATATTTTTGAGAAATTGTTTGGATATTTCCTGAAGTTTTTTGAGTACTTTTCTTTAAGATTTCAGGATATTATACTGAAATTACGTTGGTTATTTTTAACACATTTTACTGCTATTTCTAAAATCTTTTCAAAATCAAATGTTTAGCAAGTACACATATTAAATATTGTCATGTAAATATAGGTTAAGATATCCAGCATCAGTATACAAAGTAATTACAAAGTGTTTTGATGCCAATACTTTTGCTTCAGTAAGATATTGGATGCATGATTTTAAGATCTATTTAGTGATCACTAATTGAGATTCTTTCCCATTACAGCAGCATAAAAAAACCAGGCACTGCATATAACTGGAAATTAAAAAGACTAGAAAACAAACAATTATCGAATAGAAACATCTCAAAATAGAAAATAAAACAGAACTGAGCAGAAGTTGATCCTTAAGATAAAAATCTGTAAACTAAAAAACCGTTTGAGGACCAAATTACAATTTAAACGTAGGATATCATTTACAAAAACTGCAAGGAATGGCATATTCAATTAAACATAAATTGTACTGTTAATAGAGAACATTACCATTTAGTTTTACTACTTTTACTCAAGTCAAGTGTCAAGTACTTCTTCCACTAGTGGTGATTAAACTGGATATAATAATACAGCACAGGAGGAAAAGACGAGGGGGGTTGATAATGGCAGGCAGGCTGACTTTTTTCTGTCTACAGCCGTGTTGTTTCAGAGGGAGTAGCTTACAGGGTCACGACGGTCCGCATCACACACAGAAAATCTGAGGCCATTTTTCCTTCAGGCGCTCAGAGGTGTGACTAAACACTCTCTTTCTTGATTGGCTGAAATCTGTCACTGTCCTGCAGAGTTCAGGGATCTGTGAAAAGTAATCCATCAGTGGCTTGGCTCTCTGGACACTTGGCTCCGACCTTGAGCCAGAAACACAGCCTGACTCATGTATCACAGCCCCAGAGACTGAATGATCACGCAGCAGAGGAGCGGACCTTTAGCTCAGCCTCGCTCATGCACGGCTATAAATATGGATCGAGAGGTGTGATTTCATCCATCACATCACTGATTACATGCAGAGCGAAAAGCAACGTGTGGGTGGTGATTGTGATTGAGCTGGAAGCAGAGCTGTCAATCTTTACCCCCCCACCATCTGTGTTAAATGAATATGTGCATGACCAAAGATGTGATGTGTAAAACACCTGAGTTGGGATGACTGCGGTGTTACAGTACAACAATGTGGTGGTTTTGTGATTTTGTAAATAAATCTTGGGCAGAGGTGCTTTTTATATCGGTATATATTTAAATAACACATATTTCAGGATCATATTTGTATTTAGAGTCTCTCCTGGGACATGTCTCCATGCTGTAAAGTTTCTCATACTGCCTGTGCTGCAGCTCCTCTTTCCACCCTCTGTCTGAAACCAGAGCCCAGTCTGCTCTGATTGGTTAGCTGATCGCTTCAGTTGTGATTGGTCAACCAATTAAAGTTGTGCCGCCCCTTAGCCTATCACGTACAATGTGTTGGAGCGCTAGCCAACAGAGTGTTACATAGTGATGTCACTATGTTAAGGAAGTAAACAAAGGAGTCCAATCGAGGCATTTCAGGTAGTGGGAGAGAAACTCACTCACCTAAAAAACACACTACAGGAAAAGGAAACTCCCAAAACGTATAATAGGGCCTCTTTAGTAACACCATAATCATTCAAAAATCATTTCAAAATGTCATAAACGTTTTAAGGAGGAGGAGGAGGAGGAGGAGGAGCAGCATGCTGACGGCCATGCTGTGATCTCTGTTACAGGATGGGAGAACTTCCACAGCGTCACTGCTTTGAATACAGTTGTGCAGGAAAGACCAAACCCCGAGGGATGACAGCTACGATGTGAGAAAGCAGCAACGACTGCTGTGACTCTGGGGCCATGTGGAGAGTAAGTTGTCACAAGTAAATTTATCTCAGCTGGAGATTCGCTTGAGCAGTCCGACCTGTGACCTGTGTGCTGCTGATCCCTGACAACGCAGCGCCTTTAGCAACAACACCTGCAACAGCATCTTTTAACATCATGCCACTTTCTGGACGCATCTCCAAACATGGTGATGGGTACTGAGACACTGAGTCTATAATCAGGTGTTTTTAAGAGCTGTTTGTGCTGCGGTCTCTGGGGATCTTTAACCCAACAGCAGAAGGTGGTTTATTATCTGGAAAGCTCTTCTCTTCTGCTCATCACTCCTTTATTAAATGGACACTTGTTTTTGCAAACAAAGCAAAAGGGTAAAACAACAAAACCAAACCAAAGTCTGCTGAGGCAGCCAGGAGTGAGAGGGGAGACTAGAGCTACTGCATGAGCTTAGGTAGCTCAGCACTCAAGGCCCAGGTGAGCTGAGTTCCATCCAATCAGTGACCTGCAGATGAAACACTCAATGATGTCACCCACAGAGGCATCACACCTGGAAACGGAGTGCTCCCTATACTTCTCAAAGGTAAGGTGGTTGTTGAAGTCAGCATCTTAAGCTTCTCTCCGTTGTGACCAACTACACAAAAACCTTAGACATCTCTCCTAAAGCAAGCTCTGCTTCACGAAACAAAACTGTCTGCCATCATAGCGTCTGGTCACTTCTGTCTTTTTATTGGACTGTTTAGCTGTATGTATTACCATTAAATACAGAAACACGTTTGACAGCGGGTCTTGGGGTCTTAAGTCATGCAGAATTGTGCACAGCGAGAAAAATGTATAAAATATTTGTATTATTTATTATTTGTATAATAATAATGGTAGTGCATGCCAACAATTGATGTTAACTAGTAATATTCAGCCCACGTTTTAACCCTGAAACTAGGAAAGTTAACCACAACCCAGCCAGAAATAGTTGCAGAACTTCAATCTTTTAACTCTTACATTAAGTGTTCGTTATCTCCTTTCATTATCACACTAATCACAATTTGTCTGAACTTAAGAAGCTCACACTTTTGGTGTCACTTTTCCTCATGTCTAATTTACAATAGTCAGTTTAATGGCAGCACAGCATCACATAACTCAGGTTTAGTTGGGAGGAACACAATACTCCTATCATCGCATCACTTTGAACACCTGTAGAGATCCTCTCGAGTCTAAATTGTTTTCCCGTGTGGTGATGCAGCATGCGTCATTACAACTCGTCCTCTTCTTGTTCTCCCCAATGACCTGTTATTTAAAGCGTGAGAGAATCTCTCTTTGTAAATAATACCTGCTGACAACCACGCTGTCACCTGGATCACCAGAGTCGAGTGTGAGTGTGTGTGTGTGTGTGTGTGTGTGTGTGTGTGTGTGTGTGTGTGTGTGTGTGTGTGTGTGTGTGTGTGTGTGTGTGTGTGTGTGTGTGTGTGTGTGTGTGTGTGTGTGTGTGTGTGTGTGTGTGTGTGTGTGTGTGTGTGTGTGTGTGTGTGTGTGATGACAGCAGGCAGTGGGAGGTTTGCATCATTTCAGCTGGAAAGAGGCTAGGCGATCCTGTGACACGAATTGGACGGACATCTCGAGCAAGTTACGTCCTCAAACAGACATATCCAGCAGGAGAGTCACATGCAGAAAAGAGCAAGCTTTCAAGTATCAAACATCAAGAGAGGTGCATTTTTGGAGGCTAATTAGCCGTGATTGAGTTTCATTAAAGAGGCCCTATCATACTTTTTGGGGTTTGCTTTTTCCTGTAGCGCGTGTTATAGGTTTCTGTGCATGTAAATGGTCTGCAAAGACTAAAATCCCTGTGATCCCTCCAGAGGTAGATTGTTATTTTCCTCGAAAGAAAAGATTATCACATCTCATAAAAAAGATCACACATTTTATTTTTCACTGAACAGATTTGTATTTCTTACTAAAATATCTGTACAAGTTAAAATCTCACAGCGAGTCGCTCCAACCCTCCGACATCACAAACATCCTCCAGATCATTACGATGTGTTTCCAGGAGAGGAACTAAACCACAAACTCATTCGTCAACACAGTTTAAAGTGACGTTCAGTAAACGCTCGCCTCGCCTCGCCTCGCCTCGCCTCGCCTCGCCTCGCCTCGCCTCGCCTCGCCTCGCCTCGCCTCGCCTCGCCTCTCCTCTCCTCTCCTCTCCTCTCCTCTCCTCTCCTCTCCTCTCCTCTCCTCTCCTCTCCTCTCCTCTCCTCTCCTCGCCCCGCCCCGCCCCGCCCCGCCCCGCCCCGCCCCGCCTCGCCTCTCCTCTCCTCTCCTCTCCTCTCCTCTTCTCCTCTCCTCTCCTCAGCAGCTGTTCTCACTGTAAACATTGCGTCCATTTAAAGCAGTTACATTAAAAAGTAGCCTAATATCCAGGGGGGGATGTCATTAGTGAGTAACAAACGGTGAAGGGTAGACATTTTGAAGCACATTTGATCCTCTTAAAGAACTTGTAACCACAATGGGAACAGTTTGCAGAGCTGTCATTGGTCTCTTTTGTTTGCCGGAAATGCATCAGTGTATCCTCGGTTGTAGCTCCTCCATAGAGCCTTCTCGATCCCCAATGTGCATTTGGAGAAATGAGATGTCCTTCAAGGGGCGGAAATTTGAGAAGAGAGCAAGGGATATTGTCTTCAGTCTGTGTATACATCTCTTAGGTCTGCTCAGGTGTGCTGCGTTGCTGCAGCGAGGTGCATGACGAGGTGCACCTGGAAATGGAGCGCTTAGAAGATCCAGCGCATCAGCAGCAGAAGAGAGAAGCCTTGAGGACTGCTGTGGGTCTGCCTCTCAGCATAGGATTCATGTGTGTATATTTTGCACGTTAGATTGTAATAATTACTAGATTATCTCTGTGTTGTATTTGGGTCAGTGGTGGAATTTTGTTAGCCACCTAAGGTAACACTGGGAGACAGAAAGTCCAAAATAATTGCCTCCTTCTCAAAACCTACTGTCGACGACGAGGTTTTTAGGTTTCACTATCGTTTATTTTCAAACGGCATGTCTGTGCACTCTGTTTTTATTTGAAAATAAACGATATTGAAACCTAAAAACCTGGTCTCGAATAGATGTTACATGCGTCCAAATAGCTAACCCAGTTTAGTCAATCCCAGGGTGATATTGAGTAGCAACAGTCACCTAAATTAACTTAAATCTAAACTGTAGGCTGGAGGCACAGGAAAGCCACAGAAAGAATAAAAAACAAGCAAAAGGAATCTAAAGGAATCAAAAGGAATCTAAAGGAATCTAAAGGAATCTAAAGGAATCTAAAGGAATCTAAAGGAATCTAAAGGAAGAAAAATGAATGTGTTTTAAGTTGTTCTTCTTTAAGCTTCATGAAGATAAGGAAAGGAAACGCGTTGAGAAAATGAAAAGTGTTCAATGTGGACGGAAACGTTTTGTCTTGCCACAGCTCAAACAGTTAGCAAAAAGAATGCAAAACACAAACTTTAAATATCCGACGACCAACTGTAATTAAATCACCTAAAACCAACAAAACCGCTCTGGCTTTCAGACCATCGAAAACTGTTTCTGTTTTAATCATTTCAACACTACCGATTTATATAAAGTCACTATTCTGAAGCTTCACGCCATATATTAAATATTTACAATTCCACCGCCAGTATTGACATATTATAAACACTTTGTTGTGTGCATCTATTTACAGTCTTTACAAAAGTACAACAACAGTAGGAGAAAGAACATGAGTGTGTGTGTGTGTCAGTGTGTAAAGCACTGAGGCTTGACAAGGCATCTGTCCGTCTGTCCGGGTCAGCAGCGGGTCAACGCTCCTCCTACATAAAATATTCTCTCTGGTTCTCACTCTGCACGCCGCTCTGGAGGCTGTCTTCGGGCTTCACAGGTTTCACTTCCTGGTTCTGACACGTCCCTTTCCGCCTGTACAGGACTCGGGCCGTCACGGCTAACGCAGACACGGTCACAAAGATCACCACCGCGATCACGCCTGAGAAGAGCAGGAAACAGCACAAGATTGAGCGGGAATTTACACCTTGTTTTAAGTCATAAAAATAATGTTCTGAATCACAGCTGATTGATTGGGAATAAAAATACACAATGTTTAGAGGGAAACCTACGGCTTTTATTTAAACTGACACTACAGTCTCCACAACAATCAAAAACATCTGAATTGTATTTTTATTTTTGATTGAGGTTTTGAATACCCTACGTTCAACATTTACTCGTTACATAAATTACATTTCTCCCCCCAAAATAAACAAAAACATTAATTAAATTAAAGAAACATTTTTTTTTTAATGTAAAATTGTTGTCATCACATCATATTGCATCCCCACTCAGACAGGGACTCTTTCTGTCTGATGATTGATGATAACGGCAGTGTGAGAGTGACAGACGTTGCTGCTACCTCCGATTAGAGCCGAGTCGCTCCTCATGGCGTTCACCAAAGGCTGACCTGCTTCCACTGATCCGGACTGACCTGTAGCACAGAAAAAAGAGACACAGAAAAAACGAGTCAAGAAAGGACGAAAGCAGAGGAAGCATCACGCAGCATAAAGGAGGATTTTCAACTCATAAGAACCTGTATCAACTCCTGATATCATAATAGGGCCTCTTTAAAGTGTGAAGGAAGTGACCACTAAAGAAAACCACACGTCTCCTCTCTTCTGACCTGACAGGTGGTGTGTGGTTTCTGCTGCGTCGGGATTGGCTGCAGTGGAGCCACATGTGGACGGGAGCAGAGGGCCCGTGATGGCGACAGTGTCCGGGTGGAGCAGAGCGGCTTTCAGAGGGCTGACGGAGTTAAAGAGGACGGCCGACAGACAGCCTGTGAAACCCGAAGAGGAGAGCCGAGACATCTCCGGATCCAACTCCACAGAATCTGGAGAGAAGGAGAAAGATCAGGAATCACGAGAGACTTTCAGCGACTAACCTTAAGTCTGTGATACTCAAACTTCATACAATAATGTATCGCCTTGACCTTTTCCTGCAGACAGATACCCGGCAAAACTTTTCCTGCAGCAAAAACTTTACTCGGTTGTTATTGACCTCCACTTAAAACCTGGACCATAGGTACATCTGAGTTGCACAATAAGAAACATGCAGGTAATTCTTTCAAATAAGCGTAACCACTGTGTAGGAGTAGATTTGGGGTTTATGTGTTTCTATGTTTTGCGTTTTATTGGTGGTGGCCGTGCTCTGGAGTTTGGGGCAGTGTAGGTAGTTGTTTAACCTTGCTGGTTTACAGTAGTTTCCTACAAGTGTTTATCTTCCCGTATTTAGCCCCTTGTTGTCTCCCAATGTCTTCTTTCAAACTTCAGATTTCTTTTCTAAGTTTCGATTTTCTGACTAATTCTTCAAATTTACTTTCTTCCCAAAGATTCTGACTTTTTTCTCTAAATTTCCACTTTTAAAAATGTCCCACTATTTTCTCATAATTCTAACTCCTTCTTCAGGTGGCCCGAGTCACACTTTTTGTCCCCCAACCTTTTTTTTCCTTTTGATTTTTTCTCCAAATTTGAAGTTCCGACTATGTCTTCAAAAATCAATGTCTGCACTAGTCTGTTGGATTTGCAATGTTTTAAATGTTAGTTGTGTAACTGCCCAGGACTGCACAAATATGTCTCGTTTTAAGATTGAAGTATTTCATACACGGTCCTTGTTGAATAAAGACAAGATATCAATAAAAAAACAGGAAATGACGATGCGATGTCTTCCTCCAAAGAGGAGCATTATATAAGTTAAAGCATCACAAAAGAACCAACATCTTAAAGGGAACATCCTGAAAGTTGTTGTGGCTTTTTTCCTCTCGCTTCACGACAGTGAAAAGTTTGAAACCTAGTTGTGAATACTCTACTGCTGTGTCTACAAACACACAGTCAGTACATTATGAGTGCTTGAATAATAGATGCAGACTTCGGTTTATCCCGCTGAGTGGTTGGAATATGAATTATCTTTTTCACAAGTCGTACATTTTTTTGTTCGTGGACTACCTGCCATTTCTCATTTATTTTCCCCATTCTCTCAGGTTAAAGCTAGTCTGTTGCATCGCTTGTGTGGTTTTTATAACATCACATCTAAGTGCTTATAGAGCCCAGTATTTATATTTATTTCTTTGTGTCATACAGACAAAATCTGTCCCTGGGATAATAAAAGAACCGGTCTGAGTGAGTGTCTGAGTGCTCTGCAGACTGAAAAGCTTCTGCAGACGTCTCACTCACCGGGCACTCTGCCGAGCACCAGCGACCTGATGCCATTGAATTCTGCATCAGACGTCAGGTTGAAGTCCTCCTTAGTATTCTGGTCAATCTAAAAGAGAAAATAAAAAGTGTCACTTCAAAACAAGTGTCCTAAATTTCCTCATGATTGCACACTTGATCCATGTTTATCTGTGATAAAAAAAACCAACAATGCAACACAGAGCAAAAGGATGAACACACTAAACAGTACGAACATTGTACGAACAGGACTTAGGAGTCAGTGATTAATCACAGTTGAATTAAAATATTAGATTCAAGAATCAAACCCCAACAATGCTATGTGCAAAGTGGTCTCATTTATAATCTTTACTTCTGCAAGCTAGTTTTTAACAAATGATGCTTATAAAAAGGGATGTGGACGTGTCTCAAACATCCACATGTTCCTGCCAACCCAAATGAGAAATATTAAGCATGAGGCTCTAGTGCTCCAAGCTTGAAAAGAAGTGTAATTTTGTAGGTAAGAGGACTGATGTATTATCAGCTCCTCCATGCATGTTCTCTTCTTGTAGCTTCTCCCGCTGGTCGCTGCGGTCGACAGAGAGAGGCTGCTGGGAACTCCAGGGTGACTGTGGTTTTAGTACTGACAGGGAGGAATATTTCAGAGCGTGTGTGTGTGTGGGGGTATGTGTGTGTGTGTGTTACCTGCAGAGAGACAGCGTCTGCCTGCCTGCTGATGGTGACGGCATGAAGCTGTCCGTTGTTGAGGTTCCTCACTTTGCTCCTCAGGGTCTCTGCCTCCCTGCTGTCGTCCAGTCGGTAGCGCACCTCCAGCATGTCTGCACACACACATCCACAAATCAATACACTGCTGCCTTTACTCATGTGTGAGTCAGGTGCACAGGACTAAATACAAATAAAGCCTTGGTATGACAGTTAAAACCCTAATCATAACAGCACAATGCATCGTGAATAATGCTTAAAGGCCATCAAGTTAAATCCTTTGAGCGGAAGCAAAAGGCTGCTCCATTCAGCAGAGAGACAGACATCGACCTCGAAGGTTTAGGTACTCTTTGTTAAAATACAGCTAAGAGGCTCACCGTGCTTGTTGATGAGCAGAGCGAGGTACTCTCTGTGGAAGGAGCTGACGTAGAGGAGCACAGCCGGACTCTGAGTCGTCCTGAAGCTCAGGGAGATATTCTCTCCTCTCAGGGTGATGTCAGCAGACACGGAGGAGGGTGAGCTGCTGCTGCTGCTGCTGCTGTTCAACACCGACTCCCTGAAGGTGTAGCTGACGGATGTTCCCGACTTGAAGCTGGCTGAAACCTCTGCAGGGAGGGAGGTAATGTCAGGAGTGACTTATTTATAGTAGTTGTGGAGCATAGCCGGGCCCCTTCAAATTGTGATACTTTAGTGACTGTTTGGGAGGTAACAAGTCGTTTCTACGTTAACCATTTTTAATACCATGATTGCAAACACCTGAAGGTAAACTAAATCAGTTCATCTGGGGGCTTTTTCACTATCAATTACAGTAGGCAAGGCAAGTTCACTTAAACAACACATTTCAAAACAAGGCAATGCAAAGTGCTTCACAAAAAACATTAAATCAATTTATATTTTAAAAAGCCCAAAATAATACAAATCAAAACAAGCTAAAGAGACAAAATGAACACCTAACAAATATATTTATACCCTGTTATATATTTCTTTTAAAATACAGCTGTCACAACATTACTGCTATTAAAAGTAATGTGTGAGAATCTGCATATTTTGACAGCCCTGTCAGTTTGCTGCCTTCAAGGTGTTTTAACACACCCCTAGTCCGCTCGTTAATCACATTATCACAGGAACAACGAGCCGTCACATCAAAAACTCAATAATTAAAAAAGCACACCAGCTGTTTTTCATGTTAAGACGCCACATGCTACCTACATTACAGGAAATCACAGCTCTGATACACCAGTGTTATAATTATCAGATCTATTTTGTGTTGCTCTCTTCACCTGTCAGCTGCTTTCTGCTAAGTAATTGTCAGAGCTGCTGTTCAAACATGAAGCACTGATGCTGACACTGATTAGTTATTAGATGCAGAGCAAAGACACACAGTGGCTTTTAATACTCATTCAAAATTAAATGCTGATTATACGATCCCTGCAAAGCTGTGAACCAAACTTTAACTTAAGGCAAACTCAACTGTTAAAAGTCAATAGTTAGAAGAAAAGAGAAGGGCCAGTGGGCAAATTCGGTATTCCAATGAGTGGAAATACCCAGAAAATGCTTCTTCAAATGATATGTTGACCCATTGAATAACAGAGTATATTAACAGCTGCAGCTCAGCTTTAACTGAACTTGTTTCCAATGTGTTCAAACAAAAGGTGTCAGGTTTGAGCAGAGCAGCTTTGACAGATGATCGTTTAAACCAAAAATGACCTTTATTCAAGGTCCCCTAGTTAGAAAGATGTACAGACCAGACGTCTCTCTCCCAACTAAGAACTTAAATACATGCAGGACTAATCAGAAGGACAAGACACAGATGGCAGCGCTGGAAAAACACAAGGTGAACAAATCAGTGATCAAACAGGAGGGAAAACACCGAGACAGCAAGCAGACATAGACATGAGACAGGGGGTGAACACCTTTCAAAATAAAACAGGAAACCAGAGACCAAGACAAAACGAAGGTGAAATGTCGACCCGGTGAACTGGAGGACATGAAGATGAACTGCTTCAAAAAATATATCAATTATCTGATCACGTCTCTTTAATGCAAAATCTCGTTACATGTAATCCATTCCTCCCAAAAGCCTGTTTGCAATGCAACTCATATTCAGGTGATTTGGGAGGTCAGCAGCTTTTGGACATCAACCAACCAAAAGCCAAAACTTTCCAACGATAGCCATGTGTCAGGATTAGTTTTCCGGGAAATATTTATCAAAGAAAGATCTGAAGAACTTACTTGAAGTTTAAATTATTTCTCCAATTTTGTATACTGGTACAGCACACAATAGGGTCCTTTAAATCCCCATCATGTTGCCCCAGGTGCTGCTGGGAGATTAGGCGTACCTCTGTCGCAGAAGGCTCCGGTGAAGGCAGAGGAGGTGCAGTCGCAGGAGAAGCTGACCTGGTCTCTCCACACAGAGGCCCTGGTTCTGGCAGAGGGAGCCATAGCTGCTGCAGTGACCCGGACACCCAGCCTGGACCCCGGGCGTGATCCTCGCCCTCTGCTCCAGGTCCAGGGTGACGCCGTTCAGCTGCAGAGAGCGAATACAGCCCTGAAAACCCTTCTGCCTGGACGCCGTGCCTCCTGAGGAAACACACAGAGGACACACTCTTCTTCAGTGCAAAATACATCCATCTTAAGACAAGAAAAAAAAAAGGAGTGTGATTTGAGGAGAAACAGATTTGAAGCAAGGCTGATAATCTGCCAGTTCAGCGAGTGATAGTCTCACAAAGACCTGTTTAAATAAGAATAAGAACTATTGAAATACGAGGGAGTTTTTGCAGTGTTAAAACTAAAGAGATGCACAAAATGTGGAACATCCTCACATTTGAAAAGCTGAATTGTCTCAAAACTTGAAGGTAAAATAAAAAGGCATGTTTTTCCGAGCTGTGTGTCCACTGTTTCACTGCAGCTCACACATTATTCTCTGTGAGTGTGTCCTGCGAGGATTTAAAGGGGACATATTCTGCTCATTTTCAGGTTCATATTTGTATTTAGGGTCTCTCCTCGGACATGTCTCCATGCTTTAATGTTCAAAAAGCTCTTTATTTTTCTCATACTGCCTGTGCTGCAGCTCCTCTTTTAACCCTCTGTCTGAAACCAGAGCCCAGTCTGCTCTGATTGGTTAGCTGGCTCTGTTGTTATTGGTCAACCAGCTTAGAGATGTCCCGCCTCTTAGTCTGTCACGTACAAAGTGTTGGAGCGCTAACCAATAGTGTTACGTAGTGATGTTACTATGCTACAGAAGTAAACAAAGGAGTCCAAAGGAGGCGTGTCAAGCATGTGGGGGAGTGTGTGGGAGATAACCTCACTCCCAACTTTGGGATTTTAGCCTTCGCAGACCATTTACACGCACAAAAACCTATATAAAAACACACTAGAGGAAAGGGGATGCCCCTAAAAAGCATAACGGGGCTTCTTCAATTATTTATTTTCTGCTAAATACTATTTAGTCTGAAACAACACATTTAAATCATCCTTCCTGCTTTCCCTGCAGACGCTCTCACACATCACTCATGCAGAAAGGTGCAGTTTTTTAAAGCCTGATGCGCCTGGTGCCAAACTGTTTTGAGCAATTATTCCTGTTCAATAGCCCGACTAACTCTGACACTTTAGGGCCATTTTCCGCCTCTTTACTTTATGTTCCTGCAAGAATTTAATTGACGAGTGGATGGAAAACTTTTCGACCTTTAGACACTATAAATGTGAAACCCATACTAATGCTACAGCAGCTCATTATGGACCTCACACCACAATGCTTTGTATAACTACTGACCATTTGTTCAAAGCTGAATGTGCTTTTTAATGTAAATTCACACTTTCCCAGGCAGCGTTTCCTATCTCTATGAATAGTATTGAGCGTCCTACCTATTTTTAATCACTCAAGATGAATATCAAGTCTTCAGTATTTCCTATTTTCTAAGTGTGGATTGATTTGAGAAGTCTGCATTGCTTCCTACAAATGTTGTATCTCAATCAAGTATAAATGATGGATTATGCAAGCCTTTTCATACCATATATTAACCAATGGAACTTACCTCATATTGTTTCTGTGATCAAATTGCAGGGTGACAGTGACAAATATCAGATTTTATAATAAACAGAGATGTGTCACCACCCTCAAACTGAAATTCTAAAATACTGAGCTGATGAAACGCTGTGAAACAGAAACTGGCAGGTGAAAAATTCAAGGCTTCTTATTGGCTGTCATCACCATACTGATTGCTCATATGTGAGAAGCTGAGAAGCCGCCAATCTTCCTGACAATCCTCCTGTCCAGCCTGGCATGTTTTCCCCTCTCCAGCGCAGAATTTCCACCCCAAAAGTTATTGTTTTCTGACATTACAACCTCTAAGTGTCCTTAGGTTTACTCTCTGCTACATTATAATTGTCTCAGAGCGCCAAACTGGCAACCTGGAGACGTTTATGATGAGATAAACAGCTTTCCAGGACTGCAGCGCTGATGAGGTTCATATCAGAGCTTCGGAGTTTCATCAGGAACTGTCAGGAAACTTCCTCCACTAATGGATTCGATTTAAACTCTGCACCAAGGTTACTGGGAGGAAACTGACCACTGCAAACAAGACCTTTCCCCGCATCATCCTGAGGAGTTTCTCTGAGTCTATTAGCTTCCATAACCTTTGTCTGTGGTCGTTCGTTAGCTGAGGTTTTGGATCGATTGATCTCTTTTAAATCTGTCCGTTTCAATGTGGATCAATAACCAGACAGCCTGTCCCCTGTACAGTGTGCACTAAGATAGGAGCTTTAGTGAGGAGCGTCGCTAAAGGCTTACGTTTCCTTCACTATCTGTTCACTTCAGGAGGCTGCCAGCTTCCCTCAGGGTCAATAAAATACTAATACAGAGTCATTTTTGTGTGTGTGTGAAACAAATGGCACAGAAGAAAGGAACGGAATCGAGAGGAGGGATGGTTTTCATGGAAGGCTGAAATGGAGGGAAGGATATTGGAAAAGTGTACATAACCATTATTGTGTCTTCCTAACAAAAATCCCATGTATGGTCACAGGGATAGTGTGAATACAGAGCTGTTTGCTTTGTTAAAGCAGCTCTGAAATGCATTTGAATGCTCCATCTTTTTACATCCCTTCATCCCTATCTCTCTTCATACACTCCCGCCATACATTCATTCAGTTATCCCTCTCTACATCCCTTCATCCTTTCCTTCCTACATCCCTTCATCTGTTCATCCCCATCTCCTTCCTTTCATCCCTTAGACCCTTCTTCCCTGCTTTCATTCATTGATCCCTTCATCTCCACTTACCCTCCCTCTTCCATCCTTTATCCCTATCTCCCTTCATCCCTCTCTACATCACCACATCCCTTCCTTCCTACATGCAATCATCAGTTTATCCCTCCAAACATCACTTGATCCTTTCTCACTACATCCTTACATCCCTCCCTACATCCCCAAAATCCATTCCTTCCTACATCCTACATCCCTAACTCCCTTCCTTCCTTCCTTCCTACATCCCTTCATCCCTTTATCAGTTCCCCTCTACATCCTTCATCCATTCCTTCCTCCTTACATCCCTTCATGCCCCCATCCCTTCAACCCTTCATCCTCTCTCCTCTGTCTCACATCATCTCTTTCTATTCAATCTGGTGCATCTTTTTTGGTTGTAAAAAAGGGCTTGTATACAGATGTGCAGAAACACAACATCAATCATCGTTCTTCACCCCTCCATATATTCAATATGTTTTGGAGTACTTGCTAGTGAGCATGTGTTCAGCAGCCACACACACCACACACACCACACGCACCTATAAATAGCTGGCTGTTGAGCTGCAGGTGGATGTGCCCGTCAGCCGGAGCCTCCTGTGTGGCAGCAGGCAGCTCATCGAGGCGCAGCGACGCCTCTTTAACATTACGCTCGGCTCGGATGCGGTGCCACCTGTTATCGTTCAGCGGAGAGTCGGCCTGCACTCGAACCTCCAGGGGACCGTTTCCCACGTCAAAGGAGAAGATGACCTCAGAGGAAGCTGAGGCAAAGGAGGAAGAGAGTAGAGACTGAGTGCACATATTTAACAAAGCAGAAGCCCTTTTAGAGCATATAATCATGTGGTGTTTACTCGTGGACTGGAAAATGAATTAGTGAAGTTTCAGCTTTTATTTGTGGGAATTGAGACTTATTTATCTCCAAATGCAGTGGGATTTGAATCGGCACAAGCCTTTTGAAACTCCTCGCTGTTTTTCTTTCTAAATTTGCATTGAAAATCTTACTAAAACTGAAATCAACACTTTAATAAATCAGTAGAAGAAATCAGATATTTGCAAAGAGTAAGCAAATACTTTAGTCTCAAGGCAAAGGGTGTCATTTCTTTGCACTTCTGCAGCTTCATATATTCCTAACAAACATGCCAACCTTTAAGAGAGACATCTGAAGGCCGGCTGCAGCCTTAAACCTGATCTCCTGAATAATCTAGAGAGGATATATTAATATATACATTGGTGTAGAGGTATCATAAAGATGAGTATTTTCTCAGGCAAACATAAAAGACTTTATCAAGTGCTGTTGTCATAAAGAACGTCACACACGATGTGATCGACCATATAATATTACAGCCAGATGATTCCAGAAGCAATACACTACAGTGATACTACAACTATAAACCATGGAGGGTATAAAGGAAATGTGTTGCTGTGGACTAGAACAATGGCACTGCAGTGATTTCCCCGAGGCGCTCTTGGGGGAAACTTGGTTTTGTTTTAGGGTTGAGAAGTTCTGAGACGGTCACCTCGAGCTGGAGTTCAATCCAGGTGAAACTTTAACTCCCAGGTTGATCCCTCCTGCTCACATCACAGCGAAGTCCGGATTACACATCTAACCGGAGAGACTTTTACTTACAGCTGAGTTCGATCCGGATGAAGTCTTTGATGCCCAAGTTTTCCAGGAAGACTCCGGAGGACGAGGTGGTTTTAAACAGGAAGGACACGTCTGCGCTCAGCTCTCCGTGGAATGTGGGAAAGTGGAGATACGACGTCTCCTTGTCGAAGAACGCAGCGTTCCAGACGTTTTCTGAGGATAAACCACAAGCTATGAGTATCATTGAGGTCTTCTGGTTGCGAAAAAATATAAATATATGACTTACTGTCCCCGTGGCAGCGCAGGGCCCCGACTCTGTAGGCGCTCTCTGAGCCCGGCCTGTGGACGTCACCCAGCACCAGAGACCGGACCGGGAGGGTCTCCTTATGGGTCAGCAGCCCCGAGTCATTCGCCCTGAGAGGTAGGGATAAGACGAGAGGAAGGAAGAAGAGGAAGAAGCTGGATTTAAAGAGGAAGCTAAAGACTTGAGGGGGAAGAAATAAGAATAATAAGAATTCTTATTGGAAGGACGAAGGGAAATGATCGAGGAGCAAAAAGAAAATGTGAACATTAAGTGAAAGTGTGATGTATGGTAAACATGTCTAAATATAACAACAACCTGCCTTACAGTGAAACTGATGTAGCTACTATTTTACAAAACAAATGAGTGAGGGCAGCTTTGAGAATAATATAATGTCTATGGACTTAAAAAGGGACTCTAATCTAAATAAATACCATAACAAAAAACTTTACTTCGCAGATGATTTTTTTTTTGAAAAGGTATCCTGGAAAAACTGAGAATATTTTTAGTGTTCTTACTGCTTCCATTAATCTGTGTTCGTGTTGCTGCTATAACAGATTTGCTGCTCTAAGTGTGCAGTACCAGTGAGTGCGTCCAGCGTCACAGTTGCAGTCGTGTTTGGGGTCCACACAGTTCTCCTGCAGACCACACGCACACTGCTGACTTCCTGCAGGAGCCCCGCCCCAATAGGTCTGCACCTGTCCTCCACCTGGACCCCCAATCCACCAACTGAGCAGAGGGCCGTCTGCAACACAACAAACACACTCATTTTTGAGTGTCTTTATTTATCTGCACAATGGACTATGCAGCTTCCTTTCTTTATATTGACATTTTAATTACACTCTATGACGTTTCACAGGATACTCCACATTATTACCTGGTGTGTTGAGGAGGCGGGACTTCCTGCAGAGGTAGGTCACTTCCTGTTGGCAGTGCTCTGATTGGCTGATGATGGCGGTCAGCTGCTCCTCCTCGGCAGTGTATTCAAAGTGAGCAGAGTGCTGATTCCTCCCCGGAGACGGCCGGACCCTCGTCAGATCTGTGTTGTTGTGCTGGATCACCGTCCACGCCTGGTCCTCTGGAGGAGGAAGACACAGAAGAAAGGAAATACAAAACTATTCATTCATTTAGCGTCTTTTAAATGCCTTTAGAGATCAGGGCTGCAAAATCTGTGAGGTCTTTTGAGTCAGTTAAATCTGTTTCTTCCTGACCTTTTGGCCCTTTTTAGTTCATTTTATTATCTGTGTGTTTATATATTTTTTTATGTGTGAGCTGATTTAAACAGTTTGAAAGATGCTATATAAGTGCATTTTATTTTGAGATATCATACTACTCAGCAAGAAATACGGAGAAATAAATGGGGAATGAAAGAGACTGTGTGTGTGTGTGTGTACCTGTCATGTTGCAGTATATCAGCTGTGGTCTGATGGGCCCGCTGCCGTCAACATCAATGTAA
The DNA here is from genome assembly GCF_036324505.1 of Eleginops maclovinus. NCBI lineage: Eukaryota > Metazoa > Chordata > Actinopteri > Perciformes > Eleginopidae > Eleginops > Eleginops maclovinus. Next base: position 20,381,229 of record NC_086370.1, read on the forward strand.
TAAAACCTCGACGTGTTTCCTCTGTGTTTGTACGCCTCACAGGACTGCTCATATATCGCTGAGGAGAGACACACAGCATTATCATCAACATCATAGACATCACTTTATATTTCTTTATATTAGCTGTCTTCTGTCTGCAAATCATTGAAAAATGTCTTCCTGGAGTATGTTTTAAAGACAGCCAAAGCTTTCCTCCCAAAACATACATTGCGCAATTATCATCCAATGTAGATGGCAAAGCAGAAAATATTGAATTTTTCTAGAATTCTAATGAAATACCATGTTCCCAACAAGGAATCCCTCCTTTTTAAACCATTTTATGTTATATTTATTTGCTCCTACTCCTCTAAATCTCCCTCTCCAGCCCTGTGCTGACTGAGACTTCTCTACTTTGACCTTCTGAAACAACGTCTGCAGGGACCTCCACTTAAAAGCAGCATTTTGACTCATTACTGGGAAACATGTGAACAAGCACACACAGCGAGTCCATGCTGTGTGTGTGTATGTGTGTGTGTGACCTTTAAATAATTCCCCTTACAGCTGTGACAGGTTGCTCCGCTGTACCCGGTGCCGGAGCAGTTACAGAGGAAGGAGCTCCAGGACTGACTGCAGCTGCCTCCATGTTCACAGTGACTCAGAGAACACCTGAGAGACAGACGCAGAAAAACATCAAGGCCCAATTCCAGACAGCCTGGCCCACTCTTGCTCTGTTTGTGCGACGGGTGGAGGGTCTATCACTTTAAGATACATTTCAAACTAACAAGGGGAGAGGCGAGAAGTGGAAGTTATTAAACCCTCTAATAGGAAGTTAATTAAACCTTAAACAGCAAGTAAGTATCAGTCCTGACTTTACTCGAGACCCCAGGAAGTGCGCCTGACATTTAACCAAATTTACAAGGGTCAAAACGATCGTGCTTTAGCTTCTGTGTCAGTCTGTGGGAGGAAGGAAAACACAAGTCTGAACGCTCAGTGGACTTCCTGGATGATAAGGGCATTTTTGAAGACAGAATTTTGGCTTCATGCACAGCTGAGCAACGTTTCCCACATTTGAGGCCGTCCAGTTCTCATTTTACATCCATGACTAAACCAGCTGCCCTAATGCGCTGTTAGGTAACACTTATGTGCACAAATATGTACTAATAAATAATAATAATACAGCTTTATTTATATAGCACTTAAAAACAAAGTTAGAAACAAACAACACTACATTCCCCTCCGGTCAGATGTTGAGACCTTTTCAGACACGAGCAGCATAGCAACAAAACATAACATAAAGGAAAATCAATGCAATGATATAAAACCCTATCAAATAAAAGCAAACGTGGACAATAAAATGTAACAGGTTGATAGAAATACAACCTTCATAATTATAATAAAGGATGTGTGGTGTATTCAATCTGTTCATATACAGTTAGTTACTCTCTGAGGTCATAGAGAGTGCAGAGTGTTGTGGTACAACAGGGTGTTGTATAACAAACCTCTGGAATATGTCAGAAAGCCTCCATGGATGAGGCCTTCTATCTCACCTTATTTGGGTGGTATGCGCAAGACACGGTGTACGAACGTATAGATCACCTTATTTGGGTACACATTCTTATAGAACATCGCATTTTGTCACACACCCACATTTCTCCTACACATTGCACAAAGAGATTTCGGGGGGACTTCCACAATTGGCTCTGGGAACCCCGCATCGCCCGTGTTGGTGTATGATACTATGCTGTTGTAATAAACCTTATTATATACAAGCTGGTGTCTCCGGAGACTTCTTCATCATCTTCACAAACATCGCAACAAGATATACTTCAGGTACAAATATTAAAAGACCAACCTCAAAAGAAATTGCTATTAAAACTGTTACATAAATAATACAAGTAAAAACCCTTTAAGACCAATAACATAAATAAAACAATCAAAAAGTAGGTAATGTATAAAGACTAAAAGACCAGAAAAAGTGCACAATGTGCTGGATGCTGGATTATAAATGAGTCTTTGTCCTCCAACTTCAACATTTAGCATGAACTGTGGCATATAAAGTAGAGAAAGTGGAGCGTGTTTGAGAAAATGATGCCACCGGTAACTTTCTCAGAGTCAGCCCTCAGTCAGGACTGAGCTGTGGGCGGCATGCCAAAAAAGGAAAAACAAAGGGTTATGACATAAGAAACAGTGAGAGGAAACACTGTGGAGATAGAGAGAGGAATCCAGGAACAGGAATTAAGGTCGAGAGACGGATTGAAAGGAGAGGAAGCAGCGCCGGCAACAAAGGGGAGGAAGGTTGGGATGAATGGAGCTCAGCGGCGACTGTAAACATATTTTTAGGGGAAAGGAGGTCAGCCAAATGTGACTGCAGCGAGACTGAAAGCAGCTTGTATTTTGAATCTTTGAATCAGTGGGAATGTCTCTGTTCGAAAAAGCCTGACTCAGCACGCCTGTCAGATAATGTTTGTTTTTTTAGCAGTAATTTATTTGTCTTTTTATCTGAAAGTAGACACGGACGGAGGCAGGTGAAGCATTATGTATTTATTAAATATTGTTGCCTCCTTATCAGCAAATATGCATACACAAACATCTTGCAGAATAAGTGTCCTTTCCCTGAGTGTAACGATATATTCAGTGAGCGTACGATGAGTGCCTTCAGAGACAGGCTCCGCCGGTTGGAGGTGAGGGGTTAGAGAAATGTTAATCAATTTTTCAAGTTGAGATTTATTATAAATAAAGCTGCTCTGAGGATAATTTGTATGCCGTAAACCAGTGAGCCGTAATGATTTATAAAAAGGTGTAATGTCGTGTTTAACGATGTGTTATTGCTCACTCAACAAACCATTAACTGACACAGTGGAGCCTGACGGTACATTTTCTGCAACAAAGACATACAGTGAGGCTGAAAAACATGTCTATAATATCGATTTCTATTATCGAACAATACAGAGTTTACATCCTCAGCCTTTATGTCTGTAGATTTCGTTTTAACCAGTGGCCTAATGTTATACTCAAGTACTGACTCATTCTAATTTTGAGCTACTTGTACTATAACTGAGTATTTTATGGTGGCCAACAGGTTCAAAGGCGGCCTAAAACATTTTCATTCGGAGAAATGAGATGCAGTTTCAAAATTGATTAAAGGTCCCCTATTATGCAAAATGCACTTTTTGCTGTCTCTTATACATAAATGTGAGTCCCCGGTGTGTAAGGAGACTCACAAAATGTCAGAAAATACAACCCTCTCTCTTTTCCTCCTTACCCACATCTCTAAAAACGGGGAAACAAACGAGCTGATCCAGATTTGCTGCTGATAGGATGTCATATCGGAAATGTGGGCTGGCTTTACATTAAACTCCTGGAAATGTCCCGCCAACGTGACACGTCTCAACCTATCGTCCGCAATATATACGTCACGAGTTGAATCCCCTCCGCAGCACCTCTGTGTGTCTGTGTATTCTGCAGGAGGGACTTAGAGTTGTTGTTTATATAACACACATAATGTCTCTGTTCTAGTGGTAAACACTCAGAAGTGTTTCAGCAATAAGGCTTGATGTGGTTTGGAACATAATACGGGGTTTAATCACGTTTAGCTGAGTTCCTCCGTTAGAAACTTCTCTCTTCAAACGGAGAGGTCATGACGCTCACATTTAAAGCGACAGTCACAGAATCAGCACTTTGGAAAAAGGGGCTGAAACAGAGGGATAGCGGACATGCTAGACCTGTTTTTTTTAAATATATTTGAGACCTATAATATATGCCATAAAAGAGCATGATAGGAGACCTTTAAGACATTTAAAGACAAAAGTGCAAAAACACATGCAAACCAAGAATCCTCTTCACCAACACATGGGCAGATTTTATAAAACGTTCACCATCACCACAGGCATTGCATAGAGGTGTTACTAACACTGCTACTGTTATTTTAGTTTCCTTTTCCATTACTCGGTGTATTGTCCTAGACTTCCAACTACTGTCTCTTTTGTTTTGTTACCCAGAGATGTCATATATCCTTGCACATATTGTTCAGATCTGATCGGGCAAGGGGAAGGCAAACATGTGTAAATGTGTAATGTGTTGATGTTTGTTGTGGTCTAAATCTAAATACACTACAACAAGCTCCAAACACAACAGAAACAGGGACACTTAAATGTGACGCAAATAGCTACAAAGCTATAATGTTGGCCAATCGTCACTGTTGTTGGAAACGTACCTAAAATATACATTTTATCGGCTTATTTCAACAATGTGATCACATGACTCCTTCCCTGTTATTGCAGATCTGCTGTAAGTAAAGCTCAATCAGACATTTGGTGTTTCTGACTTCAGAAAACGTGCTAAATGTTAGTTATTTACTTTTAAAATGTGTTTTCTAATGATTAAAGTTGGCAATCAAGAACATTGGTTGTCCTGACAATAAACAACTATCAACACAAGCAAGAAGGTAATCATGATGATCATCTGGCACAATATCTGAACAGCAGAAGCAGAAATCAAGCTATTTCAGACCTGCGAATAATCTCTTTTTACGGACACCTACTTTAAAACAATATGTCCCAAAATGAATCTCACTCTGAAGCACAGAGCCAGAGATCTCATAATGTGTGTGTGTGTGTGTGTGTGTGTGTGTGTGTGTGTGTGTGTGTGTGTGTGTGTGTGTGTGTGTGTGTGTGTGTGTGTGTGTGTCTGTTGTTGCTTCTCACAAATAAATCATAAAGCGAAACCACATTCCGGCTCAGAGAAAGAAAGCTGCGTCTCACTCCGTCTGAAGCTTTATGGACCAAACAATATCTGGATTGTTTTCTTAGTGAGGAAACATTGAGACTGGGACACTAACGCCATAATCTCTCTGTCTACAGTCCACTGCTGTCTAATAATCCATGAGTAACCCAATTTCACAGGAAACCAGTCACACAGCCTCCAGGGGGAGATTAACAGGAACATCCTCTCTTCTGAAAAGATTTGGTGTTACATTTTACACAGTGTGCCAATGATGGATAAATAAACGTAAGAACCAATTTACTGCAACAGTTGCTTTAATGTCAACGTTTCCTGAATAACAAAACGGCCTGACCTGTCGATGATGCCGCACATGTCGATTTGCAGGTGACTGTAGTTTCCCATCAGCCTTTGCTGCACCATTTTCAGGTCCACCGGCCTGCTGTCCACAGTCAGGAGACGCATGCAGCCCTGGAACGCCTTGAAGGGGTTCACACACTCATCACTGCTTCCTTCAGCAGGACAACCTGGAAACAACGTCAGAAACCACAGAGGAATACAATACAATTCAATGCAATATTTCCCCCAGAATTTTAAAATACAGGTGAGGTACGACAGAAAAGGAAACGACGGAAAAAAGTGTGGAAAAAACGAAAGTAATCTGCAATAACTGTAAAGTTATGTAACGCTCAATGACCCCAGTTTTAAAATTCTTAGAAAAAAAGGTTTTTAGTTTTAATTGTTATAAAAAAAAGATGTTTTACACAGATTTAGAATCTGAGCTCAGACAGAAAATATTTACACTACTTATTACTAAGGCATTTTAAACTAAAGAGAGTTTATGTAACAAACAGCAACATTTACAAGCTAAAAAACACCTAAAACACTTTTCTTTTATCTAAATTACCGTAATTTCCAGACTATTGAGCACACCTGTGAGCCGCACCAACACAATTTCAGAAGAAAAAAAAACCGTGGTACATAAATAGGCCGCAACTGTCTATAAGCCGCAGGTTTCCAGGTGTTGTAACGAGATATTCACACAGAAAGATTTCTAACATTTTTAATTACAGCTTTTTTCCAAACAGAACAGTCGGAATTGAACAGCCTCAGAATGGCTTCATCACACACTTTCTCAGTCTCTCTTTCGTTGTCTCGCTCTTGCGCTTCCTGCCAGAGCGGCCCTGGTAGCCGTTAGCCCGTAAAAATATATAGGTTAGCCGCATCGTTGTTTAAGCCGCAGGGTTCAAAGCGTGTGAAAAAAGTAGCGGCTTATAGTCTGGAAATTACGGTAATGTAATTCTCACTAAAGGGTCCCAAAACATTAATTCATCACTCTTAATAAACATTTCAATAAAGTAAACATAAACACATTACAAGGGAAAATAATGCATTTCAGAGATCATAACTTCCTCAATAATTATTGCATACGAGATGAACCTCTAACGATTCTTGTTTATGCATGTGTTCATGTGTTTATCCCCCTCTTACCACCGAAGAAGAGTTGACCCTCAGTAAAAACAGGAAACGGGGGGCTGGCGTTCGCAGTGTCTCCTTCCCCCTCGTCCACGGAGACGGAGAGATGTCCTCGTCTGGAGATCAGCTCCACAGAGTGCCACTGACCGTCATCCAGAGCTGATCCTGAGCACACAGAAACATACACTATACTCTACACAGAGATACAGATATATAACCGTCTGGTCTTAATTTCCTGGAGGTGAAGATTAGCATTTCAGTCGTTAACTTATCGATCTCTGTAGGGAATGTTTCCGTGATTGCTTTGGGCCTTAGGGAGGTCAGAGGTGGAGTTTAGCTACAAATCAATGTTGTAAAAACTGGTGAGGATTCAGTTTCTGGCTCAACCGCCCTACAGGCAGATGGATTTTATTGGTGTTCAGTCCTCCAGACTTATTATTTCATTTTTTTTTTTACCACATCAAAAGTGTGGAAATGTACTTTAGTCTGTCCTGTCAGCGATCCGTCTTATAATAAATACAGAATGTAAAGTAACCTTGATATTGTGCCAAGTCTTCAGTTTTTAAGACAGAAAGAAGGACAGTAGCTGCTTCAAAATAAAGCTCTTCAGAGTTATATAGGAGTTCAGAGTGCAGACCATCAAAAGCCAAATGCTCTTTTTGCAATGCTAAGGTAAGTGAGAATTAAGTGTGTATCTCTCCGTGATTTAGAGTGTCTCCAAATATTTAACGGGTCACTCTGTTGCGTCCTGCTCCAAGTTTAATGAATATTCTGTTGTCTTAGTGAGACCAGAAAGAAGAGCATTACAGTGTCTGTTTCTCCAGGAAATAAAAGCATGCACTGATGAATCTGTGCTGGAGAGAAGCAACCGTACTCTGAAATTGCTTTTTGAGATCATATCAATCAGATCAAAAATCAATCCCCTTTTTGTTATGTTACATGTATGTGGTTCAAGCTTAACTCTGAATCAAATATAACCCCTTGATTCTTGACATGTTGGCAAGGGTTTAAATGTAGTTTGTAAAGTATTGAACCCTGTTTCTCTCTTTGAGCTTCAGAACCAACAAGGACAAGTCCAATTTGGTCCTGATTGAGCTGATGAAAGCTTATCTGCCATCCATAGCTTAGTATACAGTCAGAAAGGGGCATCAATGGCTCCTGAATTTGGTTGTGTTGGGGTCGGACTGACCTGCACTGAGCTCCAGCGGCGCTCTCCCAGCTTTGTGGATCTGCAGATGGAGCCTGGTTTTACTCAGGTACAGCCAGACTGCCCCTCCTTGCTTCGGGAGGTCAAAGGTCAGCAGCAGCCCTTCCTCGTTCCACGTCCGAAACTGAAGCCCCACCGTCATGCCCGTTGATGACCGTTCGCTCGTCCTCTGTAACCAGAGGAAGCTTTGGGGGCTGGTGAACGTCATGGCAACAAAAACGGGTTCATCACAGGCAAAGGTCACGTTGCCCTGAGATATGTGGAGAGGGAGGGGGGGGAAGAGAGAAATTACTACAGGAAAACTCGATAACGCATGAATTAATTTCCAGAGCTGCGTGGCGGCGCCCTGATGCACAGAGATCTCATCAGCAAGAGTCCTTAAAAAGCAAGCGAGTATTAGCATAATGATAATAGCTCTGAATAAGCACCGAGAGATCAGACTGAGTTTACCCCAAGGTCAGAGAGGAGGACAGAGAGAGGAGGACAGAAGAGGAGAGGACAGAAGAAGAGAGGACAGAAGAGGAGAGGACAGAGAGGAGGGACGAGCAAGACATAACAGGGACGCCCCTTTGTTAGCGGTGGAAAGTAACTAAGTACTCAGGGTACAATTTTGAGGTACTTTACTTGTATTTCCTTATCATATTACTTTCTACTCTTTAATCTAACATTTATTCTGTTTGTAAAAGTTGCACTTTGTACTTATTTTACACATTACTAATATAAAATCAACTGCTGAAGGGAAGGTCTGTTTTCTGTTGACACCAATTTATCATCGCATTTTTCCACCCCAATATCTCAATATATATCAACCACTTGCACTCAACGTTGCATTCATGGCTACTGGTATTAGAAAGACCTATATCTTTGCGGGGGGATTGTTTGTGCACGTCAAAGTGTTTCCTTCCTGTGTTTAACCCCTTGTGGGTTTTTTCAGAATGCCTACAGACACAATAGTAGGTGTCTCCAGGTTCCAATTTTCCATAATGATTCAGACACAAGTCTAAACTAATACCAGCTCCACTCTCATATCGTTACAAGGTCCTTTAATTCGCACATTGTGAGCCACTTTACCTTCAGAGTGACCCGCTGGTCTCTCTGTTTCGCGAGGTCTATCAGGTTCACGCCGTTGTACACCAGGTTTTCCAAACAGCCGTGGAAATTTCTGTTGGTTGACCTCGGAGAGCCGAGAGCCTGTTCTGCCCCCACACACATCTGTACGGAGGAAACAGATGTGTAAGTCAAGAAAATGTAAGGAATTTTGACTGTAAGTGTGTGTCTGTGTGTGGTCCCACACCTGGTCATGGTCCCAGCGGGTGAGTCTGGGAGGGATCTGCACCCACAGAGTGTTTTTGTCCACGGTGAGGTTGAGGTGGGTGCTGTGGTGCTCCACTGAGACGTGGTGCCAGTGCTGGTCGTCCAGCAGGCTGCCCAGAGACACCACGTGGTGGCTGTCCGGGGAAGAACTCCTGCCTGGAGCACAGGAGGAAGACGAAGGGGGAGGTGAAGAAGGAAGATGAAAAGGAAAGGCTGAGGAGTAACTTTAATTTCAAAGTTTTTATGAGCATTATTAATACTTTCATAATTATTTTGATCTAGTAATGATGTAGATTTTGAATCCTTATTGTTTAGAATAATTATTATTATTCATATTATATTTGTTTATATATTTATTATCACTTTTCTTTTTATTAATTTATATTTCAAATCATTTATAATATTATTATTTATTGTCTTTGTCTTGTTCACACACACACGTATGTCGCTCAATAATTATTTTTCAATAAATACAAAAATAAAATCCCTAAAGTCTCAGATTGATATACAATATTTGAGGTTTATTCCTGCTGTGTTATCCATTAAAACAGTTACCTCATATCTGCTGTTTTTCACAGCACAGGAAGTACGCCTCTTCACCTGTTTCCATGTCTCTCTAGGAACAGAATATCTGACCTTACTGGAGGTTAATGCAGCTTTTATGTCTCTATAATAGTAAATTGGTGTCAAAACGTTTCAGCAGTGGATTGGATCTCAGGATAAACTGATTAAAAAAAAACACCTGACAACACATAATGAATACTAATGGTGGCAGACATCGAGGTGGAAAAGCGTTAATAAAAAAGGCGAGGTGTAGACAGAGTGCAGAGCTGAGAGAAGCGGGTGAGGAGCAGACGGAGCTTAAGGCACTCGGGTCATTAAATATGAATTAGATATTGTTTGAAAGGAGTGTGTGTGTGTGGTCAAAGAAGTCAAGAGAAAGAGAGACAGACGGTGTTCAGCCATCAATCATCATTGATCCGTCAGACAGTTACTGAGCAGAGGAGAGACCAGAGAGACAGAGGAGAGCACTTCATCTTCATTCATCAGAAGAATAGAGTTAGAGAAGGAGAGAAACTGAGTTTATGTCAAAGTCAAGAGTATCAAGTCATCACTGATACACATACGGATCTTTCCTTGCAACCCTGTCCTCCTAGAAATGGAGCTTTATATCCAAGAGATTCTGGTATACAGCAGCAAATGCATTTAAAGGGAAAACAATGACGTTCAATATCAGCTTGTTGCAACTAAAGCATTGTTTTACCTTCCTTTAATTATGTTTATGCACTTTACTTTATTTTCCTTTATATTTACCTGAGGCAGCAGGGTGTGGTTTGATGGGAGTGACAGCTGACCAGAGTCAGGTAATACGTCACTAAAGAAAAGCATGCTGGTAACCTGGTCTCTTGCAGCAGGTTGGGTCTTGAGAGGGGGGGACCGACTCTGCCGCCTCCAGAAATAGAGGAACGTGAAGCAACGTGTGAGCCTGAACGCTTACATTACCTTACTTTGCTTTTCTGAACCTGATTTGGCTTTACCTTATTTCACTTTAAAACATTTCACTGTACTTTATTTTTGATTTAACTCACGCCATAGAATCACTTGATTTTAATCCCTGAGCTAATGTTAATTCATAGAAAATGTTGTGAATTTGTCTCGCACTGGATCATATTACTAACTGTGCTGATGTTTGAGGAAACAAGACATTCAGAGGGTTTAGAAAGCACGAAGAGAATATATTAGCACTCTCGTCTCGTCTTCCAATGTTGTACACACTGCCAAAAGTATCAGTCTGTTATCCAGTTAGGCATGAGATAAACAACCTATAAGCAGGATTAGTCACATCCTGGCATCCATTCCAGCTTTATTTTATGCATCTATTCCAAAACTAACACTCATCCCCTTCCCTAAATCTCCAGACTTACTAATGGGGAATGTACTGGTTTTCAGGGAGCATCCACAGAACTCATGCTGCCTTCTTCAGGGGACGTTTGAAGGGAAATGTGCTGTTTTTATGAATGGAGAAGCTGCTTAAAGTTCCCTGAAATCTTTGTACTCTTTACAGTGCAGGTTGTTGGATCACTTCAGACAGCTCCCCAAGGCAATATCACCTAATCATCTGCTGTCTGCTCCCGCATTACGAATCTCCGCTGAGACTCTAAATCTAATTTTGTTGGAAGACAACGACAGCTCTTATCAGATGACAGACTGTAATTGTTTCCGTATTTTCATTTCATTTCGTTCATCTTAAACGATTCAGATGGAACGAACGCAATCAGTCAACACAAGAATAATGTGGGAAAACAATCTGCTCACAACAAAAGCTGCAGGAAAACAGCTCAGGAAGGTTTTGTGTTTGAAGTCTTGGCCTTAAAAGGAATCCTGAGAAAAAGCCACTTCTGCATTGATATTCCACTGCTGTTCTGCTGAGTCTGCATGAATGCATGAAAACCATAGTAAAGAGGACTTTCTGTCATTGTATTGGGTTGTCACATTTCGGAGAACGGTCTCTGCTGTTAGAAAAGAAGCAGAGACCATAATCGCTCTTTTCATTTTTGCCATTTTATTTCCATGATGGTGGTGTCCCCAAAAATCACAAGACACAATCTTTAGAAGCAACATAGAAACACCTTCAGAGAAAAGTTCTAAAGAGGAAATATAATGCTCACTTCCAGGTTCAGAAAGGTCAGACTATTTAGGAAAAAGTCCAGAAATGAAAAAAAAGTCACTTTTGACAATTTTGAAGAAATAGTTGAATAGAAAATAGAAGGAAGCAAAATTTGGAGACATAATTAAGTGTGAATTTAGTGTGAATTAAAAGGAGATGATTAGGGCCACATGAAGCAGTTAGAATAATGTGAACATACTGGCAATTTTAAAGTCTAATTTTAGAAAAGAAAGTCAGAAATATGAAGAAAAAAAAACAGAATTTTTAGGAAAAAGTGAAAAAATAATCGAAGGTGTAAAAGTCGACATTTAGAAAAAAATCCAGAAATTTCTGAAAAATCTTTTAGGAAAAAAGTGATAATTTTGAGAAACTAAGATCACTCATATTTATTTGTTGTGCCCCTCCTATGAAACGCGCTTTAATGTTCAATAATGTATTAATCTGTCTCATACTGTCTGCTGCAGACCAGCTGCAGGACCACAGAGCTGCAGGACCACAGAGCTGCAGGACCACACCACCGCCTTTGACTTATTTCTGACCCTTCACTGCCTTCAGTCCATGATTACATGATGTATTCTCATCCAAATGCAACTGAGCCTCCAGCTCAAGCTGCTGTAATACCACCACGAATCAATATTCTCGATTTCAACAGCTTCTACGTGAAACTGAGCCACACAAGCTGCTCCAGTCGGCTCCTCTGGGAAACAGTTGAGCCTTTTCCTGCAGGTCAAAAGTTCACCACATGAATGAACTCTGCAGACACATACAGTGAGTTGTGTCAACGTGCAAACATATTCCCCATTCAAGCAATTAGTGTTGCATCTTGAAATTCATGCAATGTCAGCAAGCTGCAGTGAAAGGACTCGGTGTACATCATTTATACCCAGATAGGTTGTACTTACTTATAGATAAAAACACCACGTTTCAGCTTGTCTTCCTGTCGGAAACCTTCCTCATTCGTGCTAAAGCTCAGCCAGTGGTAAGTGATCTCTGGTGTATTTACTCTCACTAAATATTCAAGTGACAGAAAAACAACTGCGATGAGTAATGAGCCAGGGATCTAGAGATCTAAAAACCAGCATGGCAAAGGTAGAGTAAAGAGGGAAATGCACTCTTTTGGAAAGCTGTTGTATTAATTAAACAGTTTAGACAGTACGATGCAAAAAGTGACTAAGCATCTTTTTCAAGTTTCTGTTTGGGGTAAACACACTGATGAGGATTTGAAGTAGATAAAGATGCACATTACTGTAGGTGATTACTCTAAGATTTAAAGGGGTGAACAACGGCGTGAAATAAGAGAGGCCTGGTATTACACTAAGTGCCATGGAGTAAATCACTTAATCGAGAAAACTGCTCCTGGTCTTCTGTACTGTGCCTGTCATGAGTTTGAGTATTTTTAGGATGGGAGAAACACATTTCTAGTTCTACTTTTAATAAAAAATGTTTGTCCTTTCTTCTCTTTGCCTGTTCATTTTTGTAAAATATCATGTTTCTCGTAATTTTGCAAACATTTCTTTGCATTTTTTTTGCTCAGTTCCTAATATTTTCCAGTCCTTAAGCTGATATTTGGACATTTTAGTATTTCTTGTGACAAGTTTAACAGAGTAATAAGTAGTGCATGTGTTGAATCAGTGGATCACCCTACTAATGAACAAATCCTAAGCAAAGGCGAAGGAAATCCTTTTGCCCGGCACTTTGGATAAAAGCATCAGCTAAATGCAATGTTATTTAATGCGAAATGTGATACGCCGCTATACGATACGATGCAATACGATGATACTTGTTGTACAATTCATCACGAGCAGTAAATAAGTGGATGGGTTGCATGATGCCTTCCATCTCAGCTGACGATAAATCATTGATAACAGTCTGTAGGTGTTATAGCTTCCTATATAAAGTTACCATGGATGTTTGCATCATCTGGAAAGCCTTTAAACAGTATCGCATCGCAGCTGAAATATAACAGCACCAATCAGAAACCAGCGGGCAACACAGAACCTGTATCTCATAATGACTTTGAGGCATAATGACATTGATAGTAAGAGGATTTCATGGTCGTACCTTTCCGGAGCATCAGGAGGAGTGTTCCTTTCTGCAGCTGCAGAATGAGGCTGTGCTCGCTCTGTCCCTCAGCGTGCAGCAGAGTCCCCGAGTTACTGAGAGTCTTAAAGATCAGAGAGATGCTTTCTCTGGTCACCTGCCTCGGCCTGGGGATCAGCCTGTAGAGGAGACTGCTACGGCCGTCAAAGCTCACCACGTCAGAGTCTGAAAAACGACAGAAACACATTATTTCAGCATATTTATCAAGCATACTGAACATGGAATGAAGAATACAACTGATTTGAGAATTGGGACTGTGGGAAATGTTTACATAAGCACTGTATGTACTTCAGATTTGCACTTGCACATATAATATAATTATAATCACTTGTTCGTTTTAGTTTTTTGGCTGCGGGACGACTCTTACTCGTGGATCATTCCTTTAACTTTTCCCTCAAAGTTAGGTCAGAAAATAAACTTTTAAACTCATTTTAAAAGTTTTAAAAACATGTCAACTTCTACAATCCGGTTCGCCAGTGTGGGTGTACTCAAGATTACAGCTTTTAACCTTTTGTATTCATGATCTCAATGCCGGTGTTTCTATAAGGAAGTGAGAGATTGAGCCCTGAATGAAATGCAGATATTTCACAGAGAAGCTAATAGTGTAGTTGATGTCTGGATATGAAAAGCAGATTACAGACACTTACCTACAGTGTCGAAAGCATCGTATTATTAATGTCAATCCAAATGCAATCTCTGCAACGAGTGCATTTTGAGCTTTTACCGGCTGACAGTGATGATGGAGACAATACTGAAACCATTCAAAAGTCAAACCTAGAAAAATGTTCTCTTCCTCTTTAACGTCTCAATTCAACAACAAAGTGTTGCTATTATCCTCAAATTCAACCAATTTAAACCCACTTCAACACACTTTCTAGTCCCTCATGTGCCTTTATTCAAATATCTTTTCAATAAATGTTGTCTGGCTTACAAATGTCGTTATTTACTTTGGCAGTTTTCTCATTGTACTCTGCTTTTGTCCACAGAGTTGAACAGGATTTATTTTTGGTATAACTGCAATGATGGATTTGCATGACAAGTGTGTGGAAATCCAGTTTTATAGGGGCCAAGAAGAACTGATTAACTTTTCACACCGGCTTGACTTCTTACAGAAAAATTACTTCTGCCCGTGTTCCTGTAATGAAGTTTTTCTCTGGCAAACAGCAGACATATGAAGAGGCCCAGAGCCTGTCGGAGCAGCAGCTGTTGTGTCCTCTTTGCCCTCACGTCTCTTACAAAACTCCCTCTGTTTTTGTCTTTCTCATTTTTAATTGCACATCCTATATTTCCCACGTAGGTTTCCTCCATTCCTTTGCTTTTTCACTTTAAAACCTCAAATTTGACTTGCAGGTTTTTTGAAAAACAGATAAAAACCCAAAATTGCAAACCGCAAATCTAAAATTAAGATTAAAAGAAGGGGCCATCTGATAAATTGCTTAAGTAGTTGGTTAGATTAGAAAATCTGAATCCATTAATAAAAATGGGTGTGCTGATGTACAACAGCTTCCCATGCATCTAAGCCGCTGACCAATCACAACAGAGCCGGCAGACTGGGCTCTGGTTTCAGACAGAGGGTTAAAAGAGGTGCTGCAGCACAGGCAGTATGAGAAAAATAAAGAGCTTTTTGAACATTAAAGCATGGAGACATGTCACAGGAGAGGCAAAAAAATACAAATATGAGCAGGTTATGTCTTTGCTAAATGCTTAGAAGTGGCTAGAATTTGTAGAGATGTTCAAATATATGATATAAAAGGTGTCCGCTCAGTTCAGGTCTGGGATTTTAGTGCAGGATTTGAAACAAAAACCCAGACTGACTGTAGGGACATCCATAGGTCTCCAGTCTTAGTCCGATGCGTCCGTTGGGGTTCCAGTCCAGTGGGATCAGGCGGACGTAGCGGCCGATTACCGGGTGCTGGAGCTTATGTTGCACCACACTGTCTGCGTTACTGTTTCCTGGAAAAGCCTGAAAAAAGAACAGCAGCATGTTAGCTATTTATCATTCTTTCTATGCACGCATCTGTCCGTCTTTTGACCACAAAGATAACAGTGGAATTCCATGTAAAGCTTAGGACTAAATAAGTGAACACGTTCTTTCATGTCCCCCCACCCCCAGGCTTCAGTGAGAAGTGATTTTCCTCCTAATGAAGGGAATATTGTGCAGATATAGAGCCCCGTTCCTGCTGAATGGATTCTCAATCAGGTAGAAAATGAGATTTGTGAAGCACTAGTTGGAGATGCATGTGTTTTAGATGCTTTGGTAAACACTTCATCCATGGGGAATAACATTTATTGACCCGTGATAACAGCACTATTCTGGGATTGGTTAAAGCATAAATACAGTCTTTAGTTTGAACCTTTTCACCTTACAGTTGGATTTAATGTTAAGCCTTTAATATACTATGAACAATTTCTGTCTTCTTTATGGGCAGTTCTTCTTCTTCTTTCTTAATAACAAACAACTAATAGTGTTTGTGATTCTTTCTTTTTGGCTGTTTTTCTCCTCCTAAATGATCGTTTATTTGTTGATTTCCTTCTCTCTTCAGTGTTTCCCCTAAAAACTCAAGTCTGTTTCCTGCCTCTGATCACTTCAATTTAAATGCAAATACTGCAAACTCAACCTACAAAAAATCAGCAGCATTAGAGCACTAAGGTAAAAGGTAAAGTGGCTGCAGGGTGGCTTCATAAACAATGATGTCCTTTAAATAACCCTTAATATATAAATGTCTGACTCCCAGACCTAATGGAGACAAACTAAGAGAATATATTTGATACATTTTCTGTCAATCTGATTTTCAATTTGGCAGAAAGTTAGCATACAAGATTTGATTTCTCAGGTGGATGGAGCCCTATTGTTGTATAGATAATGTGAACTTATCAAGTGCATCTGCATATTTGCAAAACTGTACGTTGAAATGCTGACTAATGGGTGTAAACGCTCCTCATCTGAACCATAGAGTGAGTCAGTGCTTCACTGGAAACCTCACCTCCACAAATGACTGTTTCCTGCTGAGAAAAGCCGGTGAGAGCTCATTTAGACGCCGGCTTTAGAAATCTGACCTGAGCGGAGATAGAAAATCCTCCAAAGGGAGTTTGATTACAGAGGAAGAAGAGGGGAGTAACAGAGGGTGAAGGTGTGAGGGAGAGTCAGAGAGCAAATAAAGAAGGGAGAGAATCTCACACACAAAGCTCTAAGGAAATGGGTTAAAGGAAAGAGCCATCTGTTGCACAACACA
This sequence comes from Eleginops maclovinus, assembly GCF_036324505.1. Taxonomy (NCBI): domain Eukaryota; kingdom Metazoa; phylum Chordata; class Actinopteri; order Perciformes; family Eleginopidae; genus Eleginops; species Eleginops maclovinus. Next base: position 20,397,925 of record NC_086370.1, read on the forward strand.
ACATTAAATGGGACAAAATGATCTCTAGTAGGATTATATGTAATATGGATTAATGTCCTGCATGCCATGTGTGTTTTTGGTGTGTCATCCTAGTTATTAGGAACATTAAAGGGATCCTATATACTCTGTTTTGCCTTTTGTTATTCATTTAATCCATGAGTCTTGTTTTTTATGCGTATCTTTTGCCTCTAAAATGGTTTTCACTGCAAAACTTGACATAACTCATCATTATGTAGTACCAAAAGAAAATAACAATGTAAAAGCTGTGTGTGTGGCTTTAACAGAGGCAGCTGTACAATGTACATTTGTCATTTTAATAAAGATTTGACTCTTTTAAAAGAGAAATAATAATCGAAAACAGACTGAGCGGAGTATCTGTGACGGATACGTTTCTACTTGATAACTTTGGCTGACGTAGCTCAGTTGAATTTACATTTAAACCCTTAAAGACGAAGTGAAAAAGATTATTAAACCAAGTTCAATAAGCTGTGATTGTGTAAATCCAGCGGGAAATGATCGAAAGGGCAGTGTTGTTAAACAAAACTGTTCAAAATGTGTAGAAAAGGTTTAAAAATCACTAATAAAAACACATTTTAATGACTGTCTGACAAGGTGAACAAGCAGCACTTGCATTATGTCACCCTCCACACCTTCACTGTCTACTGCCCTTTTAATTTTCACCTGCTGCCTGTTTATAGCCTTTCTCACTTTTGCTCACATCATTTATTTTAATAAGCATCCTAATAAGAAGAAAATATTCTCTGCACCTGAGCTACAGGGACGTATATAATGAACCTCCACTACCTTTACCTCCATTAACACCTTCGGATGCTTCACTCTCTGATTAGGTGAGGCTGTATTCCCACACCATCTGCTCTTACACCTTTGCAGTGGATGTGAAGAGAAGAGAGGATGAAGAGAGAAAGGGAATTACTCAGCCTCAAAGAGTCTCGGCCTCTTAGCTTAAAGGAAAGCGAGGTCCTGGAGGAATTGTGACTGATGAAGCATCTCTGTTCCCCCGAAAGCCACAATAAACCAGGCTGACTAATATGCAGAGCTTTGGAGGGGCTTTGGAGACATGCTGTGGATTTATCCTGATTTATGCTGAGTGGGAAATCAACAAGCTTTTAAGCCGCGAGAAGTCTTTTCTTTTCTCCCTGTGAAGAAGTGTTAGACTGACATTAGTTTTACCCTCACTGCGAGAGGCTCATCAACTTTAACTTGAAGCAGTTTGTCGCAGCATCACTACAAAAGGGGGGGGGGTATACGTGTATAGTACGAGCTTTAAGGTTTGTAAAGCTTTAAAGACTGCCTCTACCTACTACAGTGTAACGTGGTTAACATGAGAGTGATAAAGAACATTTTAAGAGACATTTTACGAGTAGATGAGTTGCTTATTCCTTCAGATTTTGGAGAAGGTTTTCCTTGAGATACAGGTTGTATTTTCCGGTCAGTTTTTCTGTTCCAGTGTGTGTTATGTCCATCATCTTTTTTATAGTTCACAGGGTTAATAAGGAATTGTAAAAGGGACTGCCTCTGAAAATGGACATCAGAGCTTGCTTCTCATTCACACACACACTCACACTATAATGTCTAACCTTCAGGAGCTATTTTGGGTTTAGTTTAGCCCCACAAAAGCCAGGGATCAAACTTCCCACCCTATAATCATTGGACAACCTCCCCTACCTCCTGAGTCAGAGCTATCCTTTTCATTATTTGCAATATAACAGTATTGGTTCAAATACTCATGCTTTAGACTAGACGTTTTTACCATTTTGTCACAGTTGGATTTTTATTTAGAAGTACATCAGTGTCATCATCATCAGAGTTATGACGGGTAGTCACTGTATAAAGTTGATAGCTAAAGTAAGTAAAACAAACACAGACCTTCGGTTACAGTAGTGGGAAATATTAACTCATATACTTAGTCTTTTTGCAGCTTTATTTCCTACAGGTTTCGGCAGGATGTTTTTCCATTGGTTCTTGTCTGCCTTCTGTTCAGTTGGACAATTATCAATGTGGCAATATTGACTTTTATTAATTACATAAATCTGTATAGGTCCTAGACACTTGTTGAATTTCAACCTTGCAAACATTTTTATTCCAAGGATACAAATTGCATTGGTAAGCACACAGAGCATGATGAACATCCTAGAAAAACATCAATTATCAGCAAATTATATGCAAAATTATTCGTGTCAACATTATTGTTTTGACAAACACAGGTGTGGTTTTTAAATACATCAAAGGATGACTGAATTTGAGGGTACCTGTGTTGTGCGTGTTGGCTGTCTGCCACACTCGACTAAAACAGAGCCATTAGGAATACCTGTGCTTTCATACATGTCAAAATGTCTGTCTGTTTTGACTCCTTTGTGTTGGATTTTCCACACAGCACAGATTTATTTAAAGCACTCACCCCAATACTGTCCTCCTGCCGGTACTGTCTCCAGTTGTGTCCCGTGTCACTGAACATCAGCAGGTAGGCCGTCAGCCAATCAGAGCTGCCGTAGCGACCCTGCGTGGAAACAGCTGTGATGTGTGTCCGCTCCCCGAGGTCCACCTGCAGCCACTGATAACTGTCCGAGCTCAGAGGAGACCACCCTCCAGCTCCTGCAGGAGAGACACATGCAAAGACATCATGCAAAGAAATATCAAGAGTTTGCAGAGAAAACAGACAGAAGAAAAACTGATTACATACACGTTTAGCTGAGGGTGCAGGAATATTAAATACATATTTATTTGGGACAGTACAATTAGTTTAATCTGTGTCTCAAGGATTGTTCTGTGCATAATGTAAGCTGCAGATGAGTCACTTCTGCTCAACATACAATATTGAAGGGTTTAGTTTATGGCAGAGCTAAATATATTCTGAGTCTGAGGGCAGAAGACCATACGAAGAAGACATTCAATTATTCAAAACTGTATGGGTGTGTGTGTCTGAGTTGGACCAAATGTTGCTTACATTACACAAAATATACAGATTTCAATATGTGCCTGCAATTGTACTCATATTCCATTCCATTCCCTGAGGATAATTAGCATTTTCAATTACCCTTAACCTAGCCTCTTTGACAATTGGCTGTCCGTTACTTCAACCATGACTTCGGGGGACACTAATTGTAAACCACTTCTCCAGAAATGGCCCTCACAAATATAGAAGTACTTCTGGCTGAAAGTGAACAACCACTTGGAAAGACTTGACACTGATTTTAGAGAGGCTGTGTTTTTGATTCAGTCAAATCTTTTCCCTATTTTTGAAAAAGCTTTCTTCTGGGTGACTTTGAAGACAAGTCTGTAATTAGTAAAGACAACCATGGACCGTATCTGTGCCGTCCCTTTGTCCCAACTCCCCCATAGATGATAGAAATATATTGATGTCTGTAACAAAGTTCTGTTGAAAAAACAAAGGATTTGAGTCTGGGCTTTCTGCTAGTTGAGCCAGTCTGTATCAGTGGAGTGAGAGGTTGTAAAGAAAAAAGCCTTTGAGGAAAATGGAATAGAAATCATTTTGTGCTAGCTTTGGCCTTTGTCTCTCCTCATAAGAACTCCCACACCTCCCCTCAGAATTACATTAGACAAGTCAGACCAGAGTTTTTGATGGTTTATTTTCACACAGTCAAGTTTTTGGGAGCCAACATCTCATGATCATTAGAGAAATACTTTCCCGTCCTGAGGCAGTTACTGTAACTTTGGTTGGATGACTTACGCCTGCGTTGGTAGAGATTACTGTATATGTATGCCCAGAATAAAAAATGTTGAAATACCCTCTGCACATTTTGAAGAGTTGAGATATCTTGGAGATAACAGCAGGTGCAGGAGAGGCTGAACAAACTCATTCTGCAAAACAGTGCTGACAGCTTCACCACAAGCTAAAGAAAAGTCCCTTTGGACATCAATAATGCACTCTTATTCTGACAGGCTGTCTCTTATTCTGATAGACTGTCTCTTATTCTGACAGTCTGTCAGTCTGAGAACTATGGAGCTGGATGTCCTGTGTAAAAGTCTACCATATTATATACACGTTTACAGTGAGTGCTTATAAAATATTCATTTGCATACAGATGTTAATCATCAACTATTTAGATTTCCAATTTACATCGGAACAAAAGGAAATGAGGTTTTACCTTCAGTGCTTTACCTGTTTATTCTCATCTAATATACAGTATGTCCCTAATGTCACTAATTTAGCGTGCATTTCTCACGGAATCATTATATTTATTAATTTTGATAATGCTTGGCGATTTATTAAATAACATCTGGCAGTGCTTGAGAAAAAGCTGCAATTTTAATTAATGCAATTTTAAGCCACAATGGAGATTTGTATGTGATTATATCAACTACTCTAATGGCAATAGGTTTTTGTAGAAAATCCTGGTGCTTTAAGTCAATTTCCTCTAAGTGTCCCTGGGCGAGATCAGTTTGTTTTTTATTTAGATTTTACCTGAGTCATGCTGTAAACAAAACTGCAAACAAATTGCCTAAACTAATGTTTTATAAAGGGAATATATGCACCAAATTAGAAAATATAAGCATCAAATGAGTAATAATTGATCATGTAGCTCTCCTCTACTGGGTTAATTCAAAAGTAAATAAAGCACCAAGACTGCAGAAGTGTTTGCAGGAAGCAGAAAAAGCTCCTCGAAGAGTCTCTGCTCATTTTGCTGGTAAATTAACTCTGCAGAGGATGAGGAGCAGCAGCTGGAGGAGAATAACCACTGGGTGTTGTTCATTTATTCAATGATTTAAAAAGAGGGGAATCTGGAAGTAAAGCAGTTTTCATTTTTACGTAAATTTGTTTGGTTAATGTGTGCTGTTGCTTTTAAAGCTGCTCATTAGATTTATTGATCAGATTAACTCAATTCAAATCTCAGGCAAGTAATCAATAAGCAAACAGAGCTGTTATTGTTAGCAAGAAATAATTGACAAGGAGCTAAGGAGGAGATTGCATGTTTCATTATTTCTGCATCTCTTTTTTTGCTTCGTGCAGATGCAACTAAGTTCTGTTATGCCACTTAGAAGCATCTGATTTTCCTTCACTTCCTCTTCAGTGGAGATTGAACTGGAATTGGTAAACAGCCAGAGCAGGCAACTGAAGTGAGGGAACTCAGCATGTGTGTTTGATCACAGCTTCTGCCATCACACACACCCAGGAGACAGCCGAGCCTGCAGAGTGGGATTCCTGCAGCCTTCCAGGGGGAGAAAATCATTCATATTGTTTATTGTATTGAAGACAAAGACCTTTGTCATAATCATAACTTTTCCGTCTGATTCTTGTCTCCGTTCAGCGTACTATCCTGCAGCAGTGTGCAAAGTATAGATATGTTTTCTCAGAGCCCCTTTATCAAAACATAAAATTGCCTTTCTGCAAACAAATAACCTTTTGCAAAGTGTTTTATTTACACCTGCAACACCATAACCTGAAAACTAAGCAGAAAAGGCCAGATACACTTTGGTTTTTGGCTTGATCTGCTATTCCATTATACACCCCATCAGGTGTCTGTCTGTGTGTGTCTTTGATGTTGTGTGTCCTGCAGGGTGGTAAATTATGGGCCGAGTAGTGCTGTTGCAACGCATCAGAAACAAACTGAAACAGACTGGAGCTTCCTTTCACTACTTATTTTTTCTACACAACTGGTGAAAACTCAGTGGGTTGAAATACATTAATACATTAAAAAAATGAGGAGAAAAGAGGACAAGATTGCAGCGATCATTTATTGATGCTAAACTGCTAAATGTTAAATGCGTATACTTGGGAGTAAAGCTGAGGGAGAGAAGGAATAAATGAAAGATCACACTGCGGTACGAGCCTGAGGGGATGCTTGTTCCTGAATAGCAGCAATATGTAGTCCCTTGATGATGGGTCAGATATCATGAAAATCCTTACTTCACCTTAATAAACCTTCATTTTAGTATAATATCTTTAAACACAGTGGGCTATCGGTGTTTTATACTTACAACCTCATACTGCACTAATGAAATGCATCTATTAAGGTAAGGCTGAAAATACCATCACTAAGTTTAGAAACTGAGGAAAAAATAATCTACACTTTGGTCTTTACAACAAACATAATGAATAACAACCCAGGATCCAAGATTTTCAGTTGGATTAGCATGTGCTAAAAGCTAACCTAGCAGCAATGAAACGCTCACTAAGACATCAAGAAAATGAATACAGTATGTCTCCTTCAGGACATTTTGTTTGATTATACATTCTTGCTTGGAAAAATAACAAACAAAGCAGAGAAGTAGCCTGGAATGCAACCTGCTAGCAGTGCTAGCTTTTGCTGATTATGTTTACAATCCCGCTATTGCTATTTCCTGTCCATTACTGCTTCTGGCCACACCACACAAGTAAATTTCACCTTCTAGATTTAGGTCTGACTTCAGCGCCAGACAGATGCAATCAAAAAAATAGTCAAACAGTCTGGAGTTTCACACCAGAGTAACTTGCACACCACTCGGATTAAACAAACAGAAAAACGTAGGGTCAGCAAAAATGATGGAAGTCACTGTCACTCACCTTCTCTACGGTTCAGTTTAGCAAACCCTGGCCCGTGGCTGCCCGACAACTGTGAGGAGCTCCGGAAGGACGATGGCAGCAAATTGGACACCAGTGGACTGTGACATACTTCTGTGAAACACATCAGAGGAATCATAAGGTTTATAATCACTACAGAACTCGTAGGAAACACACCACTGATGGTTGAAGTCCTTTCAGTCTTTTCACAGTAAGAACATCTTTCAAAAGTCTGAGATTTATTGAACTTTATCCCCTTATGTTAGGCCTTATATCAGCCTTGTGCAACCTGCTTTTTGACTGACAGAGCATTAATTAGACAAACTGGCCTCTCAGGTGGCTTAGCATACAATACACACATTGATGGCTATAGACTTTGTAACACAGTTACCCTGTTTCACTGACACAAAAACGTTCAGTTTTACTATGAATATTTATGAATATTATGAGCATTTATATGTAATGTTATTCATTAAAATACGTTTAAAAGTGGCCCGCAGGAGCCTTCATCTGTTAATGGATGTTTCCTCATTCGCTGAGAGTAAAATATCTCTGAGAGCAGAGATATATCTCTTGGGGAGATTGTATTAATGAAAGATCTTGAGCTGTCTTTACTTTGTTTAGTCAAGATTTAATCAGACCTGGCCTCGCTGCTTTGATATTGGATTCCTGCCCATAGAGGGAACTTACAGAGATAGTTTGACTTTGGTCTCCCTTTCATGGGACTTTGATTTTATCCTGCTTTTGTTTACGGTTGCGAGTTGTTGGCACGTTGCTCGAAAATTCTGTTACAATAACTCAGGGGTATATGTTAAATCATTGTGCATCGCAAACCTAACATGAACTGGGACATGTCTCCATGCTTTGATGTTCAAAAAGCTCTTTATTTTTCTCATACTGCCTGTCCTACATTCTGAAACCAGAGCCCATACTGCTCTGATTGGTTAGCTTGCTTGCTCTGTTGTGATTGGTCAACCACTTAGAGAGGTCTCGCCCCTTAGCCTATCACGTACGATGTGGGAGAAACTTCCTCTGGAGGGAACTTTTGGATTTTAGCTTTTGCAGACCATTTACACGCACACAAACCTATAGAACACACTATGAATAGGAAAAGGGAAAACCCCAATAGGGCCTCTTTAATTAATACTAGAAGTGTAGCAGCAGCAAACAATTATCAAGAATAGAAATCATATCTTTCTCACTGTACCAGTAATACATTATTGAGCCGGAAATCATTTAAAACTTTGAGGACTTCTTGCCAGTGGCTAACAGACTCAGAGGAGACGACTACAAAAGTAGAGGAATTATAGGATTTCATGTTCTAGATATGAAATACCGCTGCCTCCCAAAATCAGAAACTAATTTTCTTTATCTGAGTCGACAGAAACCAGGGAAGCACAAAATCCTCTGACACATCAGCAAGGGGAGAAAAATCTCGAGCACAAACCTCTTCTGTTAACACTGTGCAGTGGATATAGTGAAGTAAATCCTCTGCAAGTTAAAATACAAGATATGACTCTCTCTTTTTATACATTATTTATTCCTAATGCCTTTAAGGAGAGCTGGACAAACTCAATTCATTTAGTGGTTTAACTAGGGCAGTTATTTCTTCCTTTCAGCCATCTTTAAAGTACACACTTAGTATGTCTTCTTTTATCCACAATTTTTAGAAAGCAATAAGCAGAAAGCTCCATGGAAATGCTTCAAATGTCACATTAGAGATGACTGCAGTATATGGAGACTGGATTGAAATGCTATTATTGTATTCACAGGATAAAACAAAGAGACTCTGCACACTGAGTATTTATTCTCGGAAGAAATGTAAGCGTAATAACATGGTGCATTTTCAACTGAAAGCCATCAATCTGCACCTCAATCAGCAGTCAAGTCACACACTGAAACACTTAAAATGTCAAACTGATCACCGCAGTATCGATCAGAGTCTAATAAAGTGAGGCACTCTTCATTTCACAGCCTTATACACACAGAAAGAATATGAGCTGTCTTTCCTTAAAGCAGCAATGTCTTCCTGCAGTTTCAGTGCAAAACTATCAACTGCTTTATATTACAGGGATCTCATCAGATCAGTAAATATAACAAATCTGCACTCAGAGCACAAAACAACTCCCCATGTTCATCTCCTCATAATCTATTTTTCATTCTGGATTGTTTCCGAAACCAAATTTGCATTCATTTTATCAACTGTAAGAAATGTTCGTTTATTTGAAGCCCAGGAGACGGTTTAAAATAAAGAAAGCAAAACTCCCTTAAAAGTTATAAAAGGAGTGTTTAATAAAAGGATGCAGTAGTAGGCCTTACAAAAGCTTCACAGCTGTGGCTCAATAGCCCGGGACACGCGTCCACAGGCCACTGACTGAGCGGAGCTCATCAGTAGTTACTGTCTGGCGGTCCGGAACAAAAGAGAGCTCGATTTCACAATCCTTACATGTTTTATAGAACCACCCCTTTCCGACCATACAATAAACAACTTCAAAATCAGACGCGCCCCGCTGTCGTGCTCTCATTGGTTGGTAGCGGGGGGCTGGATCCTCCTCTATAGGCTGACGTCGTCGGGGCGGGTCCTCTTATGACGTCACCGTCGCCATCTTGTTAGCGAAGTCCTGGAGCTGTCATCTACGATAGTCTATTATGCAATTCTTAGGAGGTTTATCAGTTATTAAACAGGCAACTGTATCATTGCAGCATCAATGAGTGAGAGGTAGAGGCGGTGTGTTTAGTATGCAACTCCACTGGTCCTTCTCCCTCTACTCATATATACAAAACAATATTAGCTTTATGCTATCTGAGGCTAAAAACAACATCCTGTAATACTACCGGAAATGGACAAATATGATCCGTCCAGAAACAGTGAATTATCTTTTAAAGTTCCGCTCTAATATATTGATTATTTCTAACACAACCCTTTTAAAACAGTTGACAAAATTTGCTTTATATCCCACTAGATTAGAGCTAAAATATATCATATTGTTATATAATTGTTTATAAAGATTGCAAAGCTGTCGAATATAAAACAATTCACCTACAATCAACTAAAATGTGTGTAAATCTGCTTTTCTGCTAGCTAGTTTAGCGTTAGCATTAGCTCTGAACTCCCTTTAAACTAGCATTAACTGAACTGAATATAGCTCTCATAACATCGCTATTCGTAGCAACTAAGATAAGATAGCTAAGCAGAAAAACAAGTAATAACACTGAATATATATTAGTATGTTTGTTACACAGGCAATGTCTCAGTAGCTCATCAACTGCTAGCTTAGCTTAGCCTAGCTCATTTAGCTCTACTCACCTCTCCTGTTTATCTTTAAAAACGCAAAACAGACTCGAACAGAAACCACTCAGTTCTTTATGAAACTCACTGCACTTTTAGTGAGGTTATTCTCTTATTTGAGGTATTCTCAGCACATGCTAATCCACTGCAGAAGCAACACATAAAAGGTATTTTGAGAAAGTTGTAATATTGAAGTTCCGAAAAGAAAAAGAATCCAACAGAAACCATTTCAACCTGATCTCCCAAAAATACATGAAATGACCATTGTGAAACTCACTGCACTTTTGGTGGGTTTATTCTCTGATTGAAGGTATTTTCAGGCACACCTGTCTAGTACTTTTGACACAGACATGGACACAGAGGACTGGATATTATGGCTGTTAAGAGTGTTAGCTCCACAGCCCCTTGGCTTGAACAGAATGTATTGTGAATCATCAGTTTTCCTCATTCTGTCAGCTCTCACAATGAAAGCTCTGGGAGTTTGAGAGCACTATAAAGCTCCCAGGACTCTCAGTACCCTGCACACCCATGTCATGTGTCTCATCATTATTTATCGCTTCACCAGCATCCTTTCATCCATCCATCCCTACGTCCATAGCATCCACTTCACCATGTTCCTGAAATATCAACAATAGCTGGGATTAAATCAAGTTGATGAGCATAATGCTTTCACTTCACAAACATATGGGTCCTAGACATTCACAGTTCAGTGCTGCTCAGTGTGCATCTCTTACAATACAGTTATCATTAAGCCATGCCTCTCTGAGCACAGTAATCATACCAAGGCTGGATTTTGCCCTCAAACATGAACCATAATCCTCAAAACAAATTATCTTTTTACAAACCTGCACCACCTCAATCCATAGTTTGTCTTTAGAAGCAGAGTCAAGGACGTTGCTTCCAATTAAATTTGTGCATTTGCTTTAATAATGTGAATTATAGACTTTTTCTGGTTTGAAATCTGAATATTATACTGTCATGAAATGCATACTTTTTCTCTGCCACAGATGCACTCATTTCCTCTGAAATATTATATAAGGGTAAAAGGAGCATGCAATGTATAGTTACATTACGATTTTTATATAAAGTGACATTCTGAGTGCATGAAAGACCCTTTTAGAAAAGCACTCAGCAGTTTTGCTTAGGAAAACAAAAACTAAATTAAGGATTCCTAAGTATTTCAGTTACCTTCTGTAGAAATATAAGTAATCAGAAGCCATCTTAAATGTATTAGGGTCTGTAATTTACCCCCGGACAGCTATGTAATGTAAGCACTGCCATGACATTTTTCATCTCACTTCTAAAAAAACTTTGCAATCCCAGTAAAACGTGTACATTTTCTGTTCAATTTTCCTTTTCAAATACTATAGAAGGTTAGCAGAGGGACTTGACTATGTAATGTGAAACCAATTATTTAATCAAGAATTGATGAACAGGATTTGAAAGTTTTCTGCAGCAATCTCACTGACTTTTTGAAAATGATTTGACTTCAGTGTGAATTGTGGAGCTGCACTTCATCAGACCGATCTTGTGTGTTTTCTGCTCTGACCTGTCTGGCTGCCTCCCTGCATGCCTTGCTGGACCGAGCAAAGATCCTGTCTGTCAAGCAGATACTGAGCAGTGGGGATCTGCACATCCTCTGCCTGCAGGCTGCAAAACAATGCTTCCAGCTTCATGACAGCCATAAAGGAGAAATCATACACTGCTATGAGCTTTTCCATCCAGAAAAAGTCAGTCAATATATGTGTGAAAAATATATATATATACAGAAGAGTGTGTGGACAAGTCACAGGATCACTCACCGCAGAGTGTAATCCATTGCAGAAGCACAACATAAAAGGTATTTTGCGAATCTTCTAATATTTAAGTGATGTTATGTTGACATGTATGAAACAGTATCTATTGCAAGAGCATTTTATTGAATTGCATAGACAATCTGTGGGTGCTCCTTCCTTGCCAAACGGAAAAAAAGGTAAACTGTCCAAACTGCATTGACAACATAAAACCATTTAAAAAATATATATTCATAATCTGACGTGCAAATCTTAAAACTGTCCCTTCCCCTGGTACCAATCACATAAAAAATACATGCAAAAGTTCCTCACATGAAACAAAACAAACTCAAGTTCCTGATGAGGTTCCTTTCATTTTTTTCGACACAGATTAAGTCCCCTGGGTGTCTGCTCTGAACAGAAAGTGTTTGTTGTCCGCTCACCTGCTGGGAGGGCTTGACCCTCTGTATATGTATCGGAGGATTTGAAGGTGGTGAAAGTGTCCATGCAGGAAATTGTCAGAAACAGCAGTTGTCTTTCCTGTTGAGGTTGTTCTTGTGTTCACTGATGCATGTCCTACAGCAAGTGTGCTCACTGGCTCACCAACAACTAATTTGGGACAAGGGCATAGAAAACACAAGTAGCACCTTAGGAATCACAAGACAAGTCTGGTTCAACGTCCTGACTATTTTATGGATTCATGAAGTTTGTGGCAGCATGTCAACTGTGCTCCCTTCATCACAACAAAACTTCTCCTCTATTGGAGCAGCACTACAATTTAAAGGGGCCCTATTATGCTTTTTGGGGTTTTCCTTTCCTGTTGTTTGATATATATGCCTGAAACGCCTCCATTAGACTCCTTTATTTACTTCCTGAACATAATGACATCGCTATGTAACACTTGTGCTTCTATTGGCTGGCGCTCCAACACCTTGTATGTGAAAAAGGGGACGGGACATCTCTAAGCGGTAGACCAATCACAACAGAGCCGACCAGCTAACCAATCAGAGCAGACTGGGCTCTGGTTTCAGACAGAGGGTGAAAAGAGGTGCTGCAGCACGGCAGTATGAGAAAAATAAAGAGCTTTTTGAACATTAAAGCACGGAGACATGTCCCAGGAGAGTCAAAAAATACAATTATGAACTTTTTGCAAGCACAACCATCTAAACTTTTACCAAAGATTATACCTAAATCCACTTTCATGCAGAAAATGCAACACAAAGTTCAAAATATAATCGTAATATTCATGATAAAACAACATTAACTAGACACCATACACTATACCTGTCCACGAAGCCCCACTTCCCGGATCATAGAGTTTCAAAATTAAGATTCCAAGATACCACAAGATTTAACAGCAAATCTTGGAAAACAACAGAGCACAACCCTTCCTCAAATCCTTTTTTACTCTGAGTTCGACAGGTCTCATCCCATCTACAAAGACAGAAAACTGAAACCCCCACAGATGCAGAGTTGGAAAGGTTTCAGAATCTGAATCATGAATGGAAAATTAGACGGTAATTGCTGAACTGGCTTGGAAAACACTACTGACTCTATCCCCTCGAACGACGCATTTGAAGGCTTTTCCAGGGGAGTGATGCATGGATAAAAGGGGGGCAAATCACCACACAATTCTTAGTGTATTAGAGGAAGAGCTTAATGTTAGTCCATATTCATAATTTAAAAAAGCGTTACACTCATTTGAACACTGAATCAAACAGCATACTTCTTCAAAATTGCTGGCTGCTTGTATTTAATGACATGAACAAGGACATGACTCTTTTGTCACAGAAATTGGCCTATCACATGTGCAAAAACGTCATCAGGCTCTTCCATTTAACCAAATCAGAAGAGATACAACTATATTCACCACCAGATGAAAAACAAACCTGCAGGAAACCAGAGGCAAAAACATTTTTTAAAAACTGCAAAATAACTTCTGTACAGAATGGATTTGACCTGTTTACCCATGTTGTTGAGGCCAGTCGGTCTTTATTCAATGCTCACCATGTGCACTCGTTTAGCCGTCACCAACACTGCAGTAGCCTAAATTAAACATCAACATCTAAGACAGTGTGTGTGTGTGTGTGTGTGTGTGTGTGTGTGTGTGTGTGTGTGTGTGTGTGTGTGGATCAGGTCACAGACACATGGCTTCTTCATTTCACTGCCATCATTTGTGCTGCAGTCATACCGGCTCTGCCCCGAGGAAACGTTAAAATATAATCACCTGTTGAATACGAGTGCACTGATGATCTCCCTCTACTGTTTTACTCTATTGATTCCTGAAGCCGTATTTCACAGGTGGAACAGTTTGTATAAGCTCCTCATCAGCGTTTCTTGGCAGGTGTTCAGTGTCGCAACACAAACACATGTCAGAAGAGGTCTGCTAAAACAATGACACTCCTAAGCGTCATCCTGCTGCCTCTGATTTACACCCAGAGATTTTAAAGAGGTTATTATGCTCATTTTCAGGTTCATATTTTGTGCCTCTTCTGTGACTTGTTTACATGCTTTAATGACCAAAAGTGAGTATCTATTTATCATGATAAGAAGTTATCCTCATTAATGTACAGTACTAAACTGTTTTAACCTACATTAAGGACAGGGATTAACTTGTGTCCGTAGATGATGACACATTTGAGCGGACAAATATGAAGAGTGGAGTTCCTCAAGGCTCTATTTCAGGGCCTCTCTCATTAACATCTGAAGTATGTCTTGTTGCGATGTTTGTGAAGATGATGAAGAAGTCTCCGGAGACACCAGCTTGTATATAATAAGGTTTATTACAAAAGCATAGTATCATACACCAACACGGGCGATACAGGGTTCCCAGAGCCAATTGTGGAAGTCCCCCAGAAATCTCTTTGTGCATACAATTTATAGGAGAAATGTGGGTGTGTGACAAAATGCGATGTTCTATAAGAATGTGTACCCAAATAAGGTGATCTATACGTTCGTACACCGTGTCTTGCGCGTACCCAAATAAGGTGAGATAGAAGGCCTCATCCATGGAGGCCTTCTGACATATTCCAGAGGTTTGTTATACAACATCCTGTTGTACCACATCACTCTCTGCACTCTCTATGACCTCAGAGAGTAACTAGCTGTATATGAACAGATTTAATACACCACACATCCTTATGTGTTCGCTCGGATTATTGAATCCCTGTGCCTTTACCAGACCTCTCCATCTGCGTCATGTTAATGTAATTAGTCCTGTCTCTATATATCTGTCTGTTCAGTTTTTCTTTGTCGGTCTGTTGTCTTTGTTCCTGATTACCCGTGTTCTTGTCAACGTTCCTGCTCTTGTTCCTCATGCAATCCCTGCTCTGTACATGTTCAGTTTTTCCCCTGTTTTGTGATAAGCAGCTTTTGGATATCAGCTTTTGTTGAATAAAAGCTCTCTTTCTGTAATATACCTGTCATCCTCTTTTTACTGCTTTTGGGTCCAACATCCTGCCAAACCCTGACACCTACAGTAGCTGCATGGTGGCTGTTATAACTAACACTAACCCGAGGTGGCTTAAAACTGAAGTGAAGAGGAAGATTTGTTCCGTAACTCTGGAAGAACTGCAGGTGTGCTCTCTTCTTTCAGTGCTACATCTTCCATTTCATTAACTTGCTCATTAAACTGCTTGCGATACGATATCTCTGTGGCATCTTAAAGTTTGCCTTCGACTCAGCTGCGTCCTGCGGTGTTCAATGTCAGCCGCCGCCTACCAATACCAATAACACTTCTTGCACGCAAATTAATTAAGACACAGCATCTGATCTAATTATCTCTCATGGCAGCGAGGAGTGTAGGAAAGGATCAGATAGCAGATAACACTCTGAAGGACTAGGGTGGCAGCTCCAGTAGATGTTTGGTTCAATTATCCCAAGGGTTATTTTAAAGCAGAAATATATAAGGCAATATATGAGACGTCAAGTCGTTTTATAAGGGTTAAGCCCCTGGTTAGAAATGTCAGTGATTCAAGGCAGTACCACGAGGGTACAGCAAGCAAATAATCACTTATACATGTTCACGAGCAAGGCATTCATCTGGTTCTTGGTCGCATCACAAGATAATCTTCTTTATCATCATCTTATTTTATTTCTATCATCATTATCATTATACCCTTCATGACTGTAATCTTTCTTCATTAACATCATCTTCTTTTCATTCATCTTTATCATCATAATCGTCTCCATCATCTACTTCTTTAATCTTCATCACAGAGTGTCAACTCTCTTCTCCCTTTCCTGTTACAGCCACAAGACAAAGTAAAACCTTTGTGGCTCAACTTATTTAAACACCAATCCTGAGCTACTGATTATAATAAAACTACCTATTCAAGTCTGGAAGATCAGCCAAAAAAGAGAGAGGAATCTTGGACCAGCCCTATTCACTACTTCCACCCTAAACTAAAAGGCAAATGCATGAACTAAACTAAGAAACAAAGCAACGAAAACTGAACTAGCAAGTTTTTCATTCTCGAAAAGAAACAAAAGCAAACAAAGAGCAAAAGTCCTTGAAGCAAAGTCCCCTGAGGGCTGCTCAGTCCAGAGAGAGAGACCTTCCTTCTCCAGCTTTTCTTATATTAAGCTTTGTCAACAAAAGAGACATTCTAAGTTATGATGTTTACTCTATTACTTAAATAATTGAAATTGTTTTACTTTGCATCCGTTATCAACGGGTAAAATATCAGATGAACCTTCCTACAGATTGAAGGGGTTCCCGTACATTACTCAAGAATAATTCAACAAAGAGACGTTTTTAAGATAAAGCTGAACCTGCTAATGCTCCACTAACACCTGCACCTGCACCTACAGCCAGTTTTGCTTGTATTCTGTCTAAACCAGGACCCCCAGGGATGCAGAGAGTCAGAGAACCATAACCCGAGCACAGTTTGAAAACATGATGATGACAGGACCCTTCGAAGAGTGATGATGTTTAGGGAGCCAGAGCACCACAGGGGCTGGCCTCCAGCAAACATCAATAGGTCCCAAACTAAGATTTATAACCTGCAGGCTTCAGTTTCATCACTTAACTTCTTATCGCTGGGTTAATACATCTAGATTCCTGCCTGACAGCCTCAGGTGTACCCCGACGTACGCTGCTATGATGTAGCCATAAAGCATGATTGGGCCCTTTTAACAAGTGCTTTTGTCCAATGACTCATTTTGTTTATGTGTTAAAGGAACACTAGTCATCCAACTCCCGTTCATAGAATACAATATGTGTCCTTTTTGGTAAAACTTCTCAGCAAGTGACAGCACAACACTCTGTTAGACTGAGCATCAAAATGACAGAAATACCTATCACTTAGCTCAGGGCTGAATAACCAAACACACCAGCGTCTACAGCTCAGCATCCATCACCAGCCTGAAGTTCTCAAATCCAAGACGCTTCTGCAAAGTGACATGAGCGATGACAACACCTCCTCTCCCTCCTCTCTCTGGACTGACACATTAGTTTTAACGTGAGCTCCTCTCTTCTTGGAGACCGGCGACTGTGAGTCACTCCTTATCTGCGCACACAGACTAAATAACCACATTTATAGCTACACAAACACACACTACTGTGGTGCCGCTTCGTATTCCCTTACACGCCTCTCGTGATGTTCACACAAGGCTATTAGCTCCTTATCTCAGGACACACACACACTAAAATACACACCCTCGAGGACACACATGTGCACAGGTTCCCAGTGGCGTTATCTGACACAAGAACACATTCCACTGACTGAAGTCCCACAGAGGACTTGTGCAAGAACTCTGAAGAAACAGAGAGAATGAAAAGTGTCCTGCACTCTGTTTTAGCGTCTAAAGTTGAGTGGGAATTTTTTTCCATCAGACACGGGAGGGCTGCACTCAGAAGCACTCTCTGAATGTCAGGGAGGAGTGTTTCTCCCTGTTGCTTATGCATTTCAGGGAGCATTGTGTGGATAATTGCAAGAGATAAGTGTGTGTTCAGCCTCACTTAACTAGGTGCACACAGTTTGTCTGGGTCAGGGAAATTTTAAGACCTTTTAAGAGCAGGTTCAAAAAGCCTGTGATAAAAGAGGGCGAAACCTTCCAATTTTAAGCAGGACATTTTGCTCATGTTCAGGTTCATTCGTTTTTGTATGCAGCATCTCATTTCCTTTAAAAGAAATCCCATCACTTAACTTTAAACTGAGCTTTGCTATACTGGCAGAGTGAACCTGAAGGCACTCTGGTGTACAGCTTTGGTGTATCAAGAAATTACACGCTGTAAAAAACAATCAAATGAAAAGCAATTCGCTGTTATTTCATTTCAAGTCAATTTGGTCTAGCAGGATAAACATCTTCAAAACGTATGATATGTCTTACTGGAATTATGAAAACAGATATTGATAATGAGTGAATAGAAACAAATACAACACAACAGTGATGATCTGAGCACCTGAGAACAGGAGTTGCCAATAACAAACAAAGAGAAAGGATTTCTGAACGATAGCATTCTCTCCGGAAATGGATTGCTAGGCAACGTCTGAAGGAACAGGTTCGTATAAATGACGTACAGTAACTCTCTCTCTTTCACACCCGCAGTGAAAGGTTACAGACATCTCCATTCACAGCCAATTAGCCTCTTAGCTCTCTCTCCCAGAGTCTGCATCGAATGAGAAGCATTTAATAAAAAAGGTAGAGTTTCTGTCTTGCAGTGAGTGTTGCTGGTCAACATCAATCATGGGTTTTGACAGGTGTTGAGCTTTGGTTTGAAACACAATTTTCCCACCTTTTGAAATGTCAGGGTGCTCCCGGTACATGACATGTGGCAATGAATCTAGGGCGGCGCCTGTACATTTCGATGATAGGTGGCACTGCAGTAACATCACAAGTCGTGTTGAGTCACATGACAGTTTGTACAACTCATCTCTTTACAAAGCTCTAAAATAACCTGCATTCCTCACATCGGATTTATCGAGTTACTTAACAAACAGTGTCATGGTCAAAAAAGCAAAGGTCTTGGGTTGGATTGGAGGCTCTTCAGGCAGCTGGGAAAACGTGTGCACAGTTGCACATCAGCAGCTCCAGACAACTTTAGTAAATGTTCTTCATTACATTTCAACAGAGTCCAGCGCCATGTCTTACAAAAGCTGTGAATGTCTTTGCATGTATGCTATGGGACAACATCTCCAGTCTCCACAAAATACTTGCTGTTTTGGCAGTAGATTGGGTGTTGATTGTGAGGTGAACATCCTTCCAACGTGTACTGAATCTACCCTGACTGTATATCCCAGAGATATTTGTTGCTAGCAATCAATGAGCATCTTTATGCCTTTCTGTTGGACCCTTTGCTTCTTCATAAAGGACACAGTTCTGCTCATGAGAGACTCGTCAGCCTCTCGAGGGCTCAAACATTGTGTCAGAGTTGTCTTTCTACCCACGGCCTCCCCCTGCCGAAGTCCTCTACTGCTTCAGCGCAGAGCTGGGTCACCGTGCCCGACTGCAGGAGCCATCACATCCGCCCTCTCATGACGGTTTTACCTCCTTTGTTCACTCTGACAAATAGCTTGAGTCAGACCTTGCCTGTGGCGGTGGATGAACACGAGCACAAAGTCAAATAAAGTGTGAAGAGAGGTCTGGCCATCAGAGATTATAAATTGGATGATGTACTCTATGTTTGCTCTCGAAGAGGGCAGAAGATGGTTTAAAGCAGAGCTTATTGATTTAAGAGAGACAGCAGCATTTTCTTTTTATGGTTTCTGTGTTCAGTTTTTCATTCTCAAGTCAGAAGTTGAAAGACCAAGACCTCCATTTAAAAGAAAATATACCAAAAAAACACAGTATTGTGATGAAAAATAAAAAAATAAAATAAAATCAATAAAATCTTTATATACAAAATAAAAAGAGAGTTTAAAAGAAAATACAAATGAAAAATAATAATAATAATAATAATAATAATAATAATAATAATAAAAATATAGGCAAAATAAAACACATAAAGCAGCAGGCCAATTTATGTTGGATTGATTCTGTTATATTTGTAACTCCCATGGCATGATATCCATTCCTCTAACATGCATAATGCCATTAGGGATTAGTCTATTAGGGATAATAGTTCATCCTAACACATTTTATTTCCTCTAATTTTTAATAAACACAATTTGCTCAGGCCTGTTGGCATTTAGCTTCTCACACACACTTTATTGGACTTTCTGTTTGCAGAATTGTAACTGTTATGTCAGTGTCATCATTAAACTCAGAAAAAGGAGAGAAAATCCTCTTTTTGTTTTAACTGTATTGAAAACAAACAGGTTTTTAGAGTGCTAATGAAACACTCCACCAGGAAATAAATGAGATTAAGGCTAAAGATCGCTGACAAAATATCTTAAAATATCACCGTCTCAGCCAAAACTGTGCTTTTGCACCAGTAAAGCAGAGCCAGGTGAGCCAACTCTCCTCATACTGGTGTTTGCTTTTCTTTATGAACACTGAATGCATGTTTAACCTTTACATCAGCCTCTGAGAAGAACTAAATTAAGGATACTCAAATAAAAACATATATTCACAATCATGCAGGAACACTTCTGCAGCAGGTGAGGGTTGAGTGCCTTGCTCAGGGGCAATGTGCTGAGTGAGAGGAAAGTGTGTCTCATTCACCTCCTGCACACAACCCCCACTGTGCCACTGAACAGCGGTGCATGCATAAAATGTATGAAAAGGAAAATCAATGAGAAGATATTGCTGTGCATGTTAAAGATCTCCAAAATCTGACGCCTGTCAAAAAGACTTTGCTTCTTTAGTTGATTAACGACATGCACGACTAAAAACTTTTTTACAAGAGAGAGAAATGTAGATAGATACTTTTTTGATAGTGATAACTCATAAAGGAACGATACATGTTCAGACATTTCAGATGAATGAAAACTGATCCACAACCACACATCTGATTTAAAATGACTGTACTCACCTCCTTCTGTTTCCCCGTACAAGCTGAAGACTATCAGGGTGACCTGCGTAATAATTCCCCAGACTTTTTTACTCCAGAGATCCATGATGAAGAGGAAAGGATGCTGCTATTTATTCCACTCCTCACACTTTCCAGATCCCTGCTTCTGTGTTTGCAGCGCTGAACAACATCTGCCTGGCTCCACAGCAATGACAGCAAAAGCAAGGGAGGCTACCCTGTGTTCGGCTGCACTCTGCAGAGTGAGGGGAGAGAAGGGAGTGGAGGAGAGAGACACAGGGAGAGAGAGAGAGAGAGAGAGAGAAGAGAGAGAGAGCGAGAGAGGGGGGGAGAGCTTCCACTGTGGTCACAACTCCAGTTATTGTAAAGATACTTTAATTTTTGGAAGGACTTGAAGACCCTTTGCTCTGACAAAATGCGTCAGCAGAAAACTCACAGCAGGATACACCGCTCCACTCAAACAAAAAAAGTAGAGCATTCAGGTCCCATTAGTCTCAGAGCAGACTGGGCTCTGGTTTCAGACAGAGGGTGAGATGAGGTGCTGCAGCACAGGCAGTAAGAGCTTTCTGAACATTAAAGCATGGAGACATGTCCCAGGAGAGACACAAAACACAATATGAACTCATAATATGTCCTCTTTAAAAGGTCGCAGAAGAAATCCCCAGCACTGTGACTCAGCAATGCTATTCAACTAAAGGCATCCCACAGAGAAGATACAGCAACTAAATAAACTTTTCAAAATCTAATCAGAGGTTTTCTCAGTTTAGATTTTATCCTCTCCTTGAAAAGAAATTGGCCGTTTCTCTGCCCTTTTGCCAAGGTGAAAAAAAGCAGGAAAAGTATTGATGGACGATGAATCCCACACAGAAAACAAACAGGCTAAGATAATCATAGCAAGGAAATGATGGACTGGGCTGATGAATTGATGGGGGCAGGTAAGCAGCCCACTGATGGCAGGTGTGTGCATGTCAACAGCGAGTCCGATCTGAAAATGTTTCAAAGACATATTGTCATTTAATCTAAAGCTTCAACTTTGAAAAGTGGCGAAACACTGGTGGTAGTTAAGCTATCTCCTTCCTTAGTTAGAGATGCAGGATCTGAAGATCTTGAGGTGGTAAACAGGTGAGGAAGCACGCAACATAATGAGGGATATCCATTTCATTACATGTTTAAGGATATTTATGTAATAACTTGATCTCAAATATGATCTCAGTCGTAACTAAATTTAAAGCATTTAAAAACACAAATAATGAGCCTACAAACAAATAGAAAATGTACCTTAAATGAAAGAGATCACTGAGAAATCGCTAGAGGTAACCCAGTCTGTATTCTTAGAATAACAACTTTCAGAAAGTTTAATGTTCAGTTTTTTCATTTTACCTCTTCCAGCTTTTGTGATTAAACAAAAGCACATAGAAGAGAAGACTGATGACATGTCTCATGAAGAAAGGATAAGGTTGGTTTTTTTAAACTTAATTTCATACAATCACTCCACACTCATCTGTCACTTGAAAACCGCAGCACAATAGGAAGGTGAGAGAAGTAATTTCTCTGTCCAAATTGGGTTTTCACATACAATACTGAGTAAATATGTCAGTCCTGCAGGGGGAAGAAAGCGATTACGCCGCAGCCTTTATCAGCATTATCACGGTTAATATTACAACTCCTGAATCACGTCACTGTGCTTGTTTTTATCTGTCATAATGACTTACCACGCCGCTGCACAGGGATGTCAGGGAGGCTTTACAGCAGCGGAGAGTCGGGAGGCATGTGAATGAGGCTCGTGAGAGGAAGGGGAACAGAGATATGGACCAATGAAGCCTGAGTCATACTGCAACTGGAGATTTAGTTTTAAATGTTTTATAGAAGCTTGTCCCTTTTATAAAACATTTAAAACAAAATCTCCCGTTAAAAATGAGTTTTGTCTCAGATGGAGATGTAAAGGGATACATGCACAAATATGCATAGAAGTTCAAATTCCTTAGAAGTTTTTAATTTAAAGCAGATGCTATTTCCACCCAGGTGACTATAGTCAACCGTTAAAAGCAACATTTTGAATATTCTTGATTTACAGCTTAAGTTGAAACTTAAAAAGAAACTATATATACACACTATCAAAGTCGTGCAGGAGGCTGCGCTCCGTCAGGACTAAAACCTCTCGCCACCTCAACCATTTCTTCCCCTCTGCTACTGGCCTCGTCAACAAGGTCCGGGTCCCCCCCTGACACTAACCCTTTATCCCCCCCACAAACATTATGCATTACATTAATGCACATCATGTGAACGACATCATGTTCCCTTTCTCAATACTGTGAGCCACATTCATTCTCATCTCTGACTGCATTTTGCACATTACTGAACAAACGTGTGCACAGCCCTCCACTGGTTTGCCATAGTGTCATGGTTTTAAGGGTTTTTGTTTTTAAGCTTTTAAGGTTTGTGGTATATTTAAATTACAATTTGTGTAAATACGCCTCTTCAGCATTTTCTTTTTTAATGCTAAATAGTTTCTTAAAAATACTTCTATTTATTATCTTTATATCTTTCTCCTGCTTTTACATCTTATTTTCTTGTTTATGTTCGAACCAAAACCATGTGTAAATGTATTGGGCAATAAACCTGATTCTGATGATTATTGTTCAGTATCATCAATATTCAGATCATATTTTATCAATCTGAATTTAAGTATACACCACAGCATTCTGCAGGACTTTAAAAAAAAGTCAACACTGGTTTAAATAGAAACACTAGTGCTGATTTGACACTGTGTTGATGTTTTTTGATAAATTGTTTGCTTCGTCTTTGTCATTTTGCTCTGCAGCTGTATTTGAGCCCCACAGCAGCACCCTGCCAGGCCTCGTTTTGTATAACTTGTTTTCATTTTGCATACCAAATGAAGCTGGCCAAAATATAATGCACTCCATCTCTACTTTATATTCACAACACCTGCTGCAAGCTGCGTTTTAGGGAGTTTGGCTTTGGACAGCACGCTGGTTGGCAAAAAAACTGAACAAGACTCATCGTTTTTTTTAAGAGCTGGGTTGTTTCAAACTTCATGAGAATTAAGAAAAATGACTCTCCATCCACAGTAAGCAAAAACAATGAGTGCTGAGAAAGGCTTCAGACACACATCACTGTTCTCTCTTTAAAGGGGCCCTATTTTGCTTTGTGGGGTTGTCCCTTTCCAGGAGTGTGTTGCAGGCAGTTTGAGAAACAGAAAGCACTTTTTGAACATTAAAATAATATGTCACAGGAGAGGCAAAAAATACAAACATGAACCTGAAAATGAACAAAATAAGGCCCCTTTAAGCAAATTCATTATTGTTTGTTTTTAAAATAGGCTACAAAAATGTAGGCAACAGGTCAACAAGTCATCAACTCTCCCTCCGTGTTCTGTAAACAACACTGACTACACCTGAACTCTTGGATCATTGTCCCCAAAGGCTAAATCATGATCCGAATGAGAGCATATTGCCTCCAAGAGGGCGTTGAATACAAATGAAAGATTATCCTGCATCCTGCAGACCGAGGAGTCTCTGCACAGCACCGACATGTCTTCTTTATTGTGCCGCCA
Source organism: Eleginops maclovinus (assembly GCF_036324505.1). Taxonomy (NCBI): domain Eukaryota; kingdom Metazoa; phylum Chordata; class Actinopteri; order Perciformes; family Eleginopidae; genus Eleginops; species Eleginops maclovinus. The sequence goes on from NC_086370.1 coordinate 20,421,994, forward strand.
TCGTAAAAATGGAAGCATAACATTTTTTTTATGATTAATTGCACCGCCATTTCACTGAAACACTATGACATACAACCAGCTCCTCTACATAAAGAGTTCAGGTTGATATGCAGCTCATTACACAGACGTGGCTTCGTTTCCATTATCGGTTTCAGTTTGTTTTCCATTATTGACCAGAATGTTTGTTTTCTTTCTAGCACAGCTGACCTCCAAACAGATGCCTTGGTATGCTATCTCCTCATGAATAATGTCAATAAAGCATCAGTATGAGACTCCGATCCTCTACCTTTAAAAAACCTGATGCCTTAAAACTGAATGAAAGTTATTGTAAGAATCATTCATTTGTGAATTTCATTTCGGGTGTTGTAGTTAAGTGGCCCTATTATGCACCTTTTTAGGTTCATTGTGTATTTTGTGCCTTTACTGTGACATGTTTTGATGCTTTAAAGGTTACCTATCAAGCAAAATCCACCTGTTCATGTCTTTTATATGTATAAATATGTGCCCCCTCTGTGTTAAGAGATTCGGAAAGCTTCAGGAAAAAAACTCTCTCTCTTTTTGTCCTGATCTGATCAAATTTGGCCACTTTTGTTATGCAACCATTAGCCAATAACCATCCAGGGTAAAACCCGCCCACCTTATCAGCCAATCTCCTCCTAGAGCACCAATCATCTCTAAGAGGGGCGTGGCCAGCTGCAGCTCATTAGCATTTAAAGCTACAGACACAGAATCAGCACTTTTGGATCGGGCAGGATGAGACAACTACAGGTAAATCTCATCTGTAAACCACCCATAGCCGTCTGCCAGTATGTTCAAGCAGGGGCCAATTAAACGTCATTTAGTGTGACTTTCAGTGGGATAAGCAGAACCAGCTAATCACTGCTGACTAATGCCATGAAGGAAGGTGGATTGTGACAGTTTGTGCCATGAATTCAATAAACTGCGCCACAAGCTGTGACTCCTTGACTGACTGACAGTGTGACTGACTAACTAACAGGCTGTCTTACTGACTCTCTCGTTTCCCTCCGGACGAACGACAGCTGATTTCTTCTCGCTGGCTCTGACCTCGTTGGGCAGTTGGGTGAATGCATTTCTGTCCTCCGCTGTTCTGGGAGCGTTTACGCGGCTGAGCTGGGCTTTTCCCTCCCTCGGCGCTGCGGGGAATATTGACGGGGTTGTGAAGCGTGATATTGGTCCTCGCGCCGGGACGCCCCGGGGGCCTAACGATCCCTGAGCCTCGCTGACCTGCCGGCAGAGACTGACAGGAGTCGCTCAGCTGGAAGAAACACCGCTTTGGGCCCAGACAAGGAGAGAGTCAGAGGGTGAAACTGCTGTTGGAATACAGATTACTCAACAACAGGGGACATTTCCTACTTATGACCACACACCGAAGTGTCCCTTATGCTGAGTAATGAAATTGCATGGGTCACCTTGCCTAAACAGACTGAAAGATTCATTAGTGGAACATCATTACAATGCTGTTTCAAGCCTCGTTGAGTGTATGATTTACCTTATTTATCTTTGTTTCATTTGAACCGCTTTATGGATTCAAGCAGATGAGTCTTTTACTTCACTGATGCTCCAGTCCCAGCTGTGTGCATCACTGTTTAGTGTCCCCATTTCCTTTTGTTTATGCAGGGCTTTTAGTAAACCCTGCATGTTAGGTCAAGTTGGTTAACGTTATCAAAAATGCAGCGCACGTGTTCTTAAGATGGTGAAGATGTTTCTTCATTTGCATGTGATTTGGCTCATTTGTGTTTTCATACTTGCATCCTTTTTGAATCTTCGTGTTTCTCCTACACTAAAATCCTGAAAAACAACCTGCTATACCTGTCTGAAAGCTTTCAGCAGGCTGGTGCCCTTAGTTTTGTTTGCCCCTGCTCCTTAGACAGTCTTTGTCTTTACCTCTATCATTTCTGAAGGATAGTTTGCAAACTCAAAGCTGTAACCACACTTACAAAAATATACAAAACATGATTCAAAGCAGTCGATACAAGCTTGCATAAAATCAGCTCTTATCGGATTATTTTGATGCACTTTGTTTCTTTTTCTGTGGGAACTGAATATTTGATGCATTAGTTGTTCCTCGTTTCATTGTGAGTTAGACTGTTGTTGCTTTTATTCATAGTTTTTTGTTTTGTTTCTGCACAAATTGAAGCCTAGAGAGAAATATAATCAAAGTCTGCTTGTTGTATATTAGACTGATTTGCTGTTCTACAAGCTCATGTAGTTACCAGGGATTGTAAATGTATTTTGAAATAAGGGAAACACAGGCTGCTTGTTTCTCATAAAGCTCAGTCGCCTTTAGGAAAACAACAAACATCTCCTTTCTGTTCTGCTGCTGAGTCAGCGCCACATTCAAAGTAACATCCTACAACATGTGTGATCGTTTCCAGCAAACAAACAAACAGCAGTGAAATGAATGCTCCTCTGTCTGACTGTATCTCTGTAAACAGCATATGTCGCCAGTAAATCTGTCCCAGTGGTGACCTCTGACCTCTGCAGTGGGTTTATTTTTCCTGTAATCATTCAGTATATCTGACCTAACAGACGTCTTTTTCTCTCCTTCTCATTGTTTGATACAGCAGCTCTATAAATACCCTCACGTATCTGGCTGTGTTCTGCACTGAATTTATGAAGGCAGTGAGGATCCCTCTCCGTGCAGCACGTGTCTCCGCTGCTCCGCTCGGCACGCTGTGATCGGGAACAGGTGAATTTATAACGAGATAAAGATAACCTCTGCTCTCCAACACACTCTCCATCCATTACGGCGCCAACGATCTGCCTCCATTATTTGTCATCGCTCTCTGTGGCTGTTTCTTGGTTGTTTCCTCAGTATCCTTCACTGTTTCCTCTCAGCCAATCTCCTCGTGACACAGGCAGCATTAATCTGAGCACACGATATTCTAAAATTGGAGGTAAATAACAGATGTGCACTCTCAAGTTTAGCACTATGTTGTAAAGTCAATCTACAGTGGCATTTTCTAAAAACTGTGAAGACAATTTACAAGCGTTATTAGAAGCTCGGCACAAAGTTCAATCAGGAAGACTGTCTCGATATTCACTTAGGGTTCTCCTCAAGTGCTCAGCTTCTCCCACACCTAAATAAAGTATGCATTTCTTCACGATGGGATCCAAACACTCTTACATTTCATATGCATGGCAATCAATACTTTTTCCCTGTTAACAAATTCTCTTTGATTAAATTATGTCTGATCTGAGTTATTTTCTCAGAGGTTACAAATTAATTGGTGAGAGAAGGAGGAATGAATGTGTTATACATATCAATATAAGTACTGCAACCAATCAATAAATGTGTAATATTTTCCAATTATTCTGTTTATCGTCTGAAACTACATCCATCACAACCTGAAAAATCCCTTAAATCATCATATTGCTTATCTAGTCCAACTAATCAAGTAAAGATTTCATCCAGATCTGATAAATACCAGAGAAAAGCAGCAAATCCTAACATTTGAAAAGTCCATTTATGTTTGGGATACATGACCAGATTCTTTGATTCAATATCCAAATTCCTGTTGTCAATGGACTGGTAGATTAATCAGATAATTGTTGAAGTTCTAAAATATAATAATATCTTGTAGGTTCATAAAAAAGATCTACCCAGCTGAATTCAAAGCGTATTAAAGAGAACATCTGTGAAAATGATAACAGCTGCACCAACATGTCATTTAGGGGAAAAAAATTACGAAGCTAGTTATTATAATCAGGTGTATTCAAACCTCATGGTACAAGGACAACAGGTCTTTAACTTCATCACACATGCATAGAAAATAAAGAGTGCCCAAATGTTGCTCAGCTGTTCTCTTTAAATAGATGAATTACAATAAATTGCTTCCTCTTTATCAACACATGTCAATCATTCACTGGTTAATTCTACATTTTATCCTCTAAAAGCTGAACAGCTTCTTGGTTTCTGAAACGAGATCCATCTCAATCACATGAAGACGCACACATTTAATCACTCTGCTGTTTGAACTGCTGGCAGCTTTTTGAGGTAAACCGGCGGAGTACGGAGGCGACGACTTAATGGAGAGACTGACGACGGTAATGGAGCTCTTTGTGCTTCAGAGCGGCAGGTTCACAGGGTTAATGGGGTATTGCTCGTTTAAAACTGGGACGGCATGCAACTGCTGGGAAGAAGGAAGAAAGAGTGGAGATGGAGAAGCAAAACGAAAAAAGAAAAGAAAGAAATCAACCTTTTTTTATTACGACTTACTTAGAGTTTTCAAAAGTTAGTCAACCGCCTGACAACCTGGCAGCCTGTTCGCTCTGGCACCTCTCCAGATAAATGTTTGTGCCACAGAGTGTGTATATATATATATAAAGGTCTGTGCACACCTAAGACCTAACCTGTATTGGTCCTATTTGTGTATACTATAAAAGAGTGAAAAACTGAATTTCTGTCTCATAAAACACAATTGTAGTTTGATCCTGGGAAAAATAAGCTAGTATAATTTGTTTTTAAATACTGGATAAAGCATCAATATTGTCCTTTCTGAATTGGTGACCAGGAAATGTCTTGTTTTGAAGGGCGTTGACCTACAAAATGTCAAGACAAACTGTATAATTTGGAGGATTTCTTCAATGTTACATGCCAGCTAAACGATAAGAGTTTTTGTCCAATTCATCTGTAAGAAAAAGCTTGCTAGCAAACCATGTGAGAATCTAAGCGGGACTAACAAGTAGGCAAACGACTGGTTGCCGCTGTTATAATACTCAGAAATTCAGCTATGCACATTTTAATTCCAGGTTTCTTTGTCCAGTCCCAAAAAGAGAAATGTTGTTTATGTGAACTCCAGTCCAGCAGAACATTTCCCATTGTTCTCAAATCATGCAAAAACTGCCAAACGTAAAAAAATAAGATTGCTTTTCTCCACAATATTTAAACCTTCAGCTTCTCCAAACCTTTTGATCTGTGGCTTGAACGTCTCCACATAAGGCAGCGTTGTACTTCACACCGTCTTCCTGTTGTGTTTCTGCCCACTGAAGGTCGTCATGTGGGCAATTTTTCATCTGTGCTGAAATTAATTCCAGCTGCCTGCCTTTATCTCTGTCTCTCTGTGGCTGTTTGGAGGAAGAGGGCGATAAATCAGATAACTTTTTCCTTTTGTCTGCGGGGGCAAAGAGGTCTGCGGGAAAAGAAGTCAAATAAAAACATTATCTTGGATGGAGTGAGACAGTGCCGGTGACCTCTAGACGGATGGATTGTTTTTGTTAACTGGGTTTGGCACTTGTATAACTTTAACTGTCCAGGAACACTTCATTTGATCTACTCTGCACTTGGTGGGTGCATAGGGAAGAGCAGAGACACATGTAGTGCACTTCGATCTAATAGTGGTCAAAGTAACTTTAGTTTTGGCCTCAGAAATATACCTAATTGTTCCTGGTCTGTAACTTTGCAGAAATATCAAACACTGCAGTTCATTGGTTGGCCACTGGCTCCAAAAAGGGAGTCACGACATTAAAATGCCCAACTTTCAAACAGAAATAAGATTAAGATCATCTTTAATTGCCCCAGTGTGTAAATTCACACACACACACACACACACACGCACACACACGCACGCACGCACGCACGCAGGAGGACTCTAACACTAACTACAGCATGTACTTGAAGCTCACAAACGACTGAAATTGGCCCCAAACAGCGTCAACATAAAATATCAAATCATCAACGAACAGCTCAAATTGGGTCCTTCATGTCCATTTTCAGGATGAAAGCGCTGCATTCAGTCCCGACCCCGCCGCAGCAGCAGCCTGTCTCATGAATTCCTGAGCCTTTGTACATTCGTCATTTGTTGCAGTTCCGTTTGTCGCTTGCTAACACTGATAAGGGAAATGGGAAAGGGAGGCTTGGATCTGCTCCAAGTTTTTAAAAATGATTTTCTCTCTGTTGTCCTTCATTTTGGAAGGTCTCACACACTAACAATTTGGAGCTGTTAAGGATGTTTGAGTCCCTTAAATACAACACAAACCCACTCTGCATTACTTTTCCATGGCTTTTTACTTATTAACTTGGTGTGTCCTTGCATGTACTTGCTCAAAAACACACACCTTTTTTTTACTCCAATGAAGCATTACTGCTGAGCCTTTTCTCAAGGATAGCAACACTTTAGAATCATTTCCCAGGCAGTCTGTTGTTTTTGGTTTATTTTAAAATCAGTGCAAAATATATTTAACAGAAACTCGCCCCTTGCTTAGTATTTTTATTCATTCACAGTGAGCAGGGGACTGCTTCGAGATTCAGAACAAGCACTGCATCTGGGACTGCAAAGACTCTCGAGAGATAAATAATAAACGTGCATGAAGGTCACAGAAGAAATAACTTCAAATTAGATGTGCCCCGACATTGTGCTTGTTGTTTGGCAGATGACATATTTCCAATGTCAGGCTGTCCTTGAACGCACCACACAGGGAGAATGTTTCCCAAAGATCCTTTCTGGTAAATTTGATAACAAAACTTTCTACCCATCAGTAATTTGTTCCTCTACTGGGACATGTCTCCATGCTTGAAATTATTTTTCTCTTCCTGCCTGTGCTGCAGCACCTCTTTTCACCCTCTGTCTGAAACCAGAGCCCAGTGTGCTCTGATTGGTTAGCTGGCCGGCTCTGTTGTGATCAACTGCTTAGAGATGTCCCGCCTCTTAGCCTATCACGTAATGAGTGGGCGCTAGCCAATAGAAGCACGAGTGGAACAAAGTGATGTTACTATGTTCTGGAAGTAGTCCAATGGAGGTGCTTCAGGCAGGGGTGGGTGGGAGAGAAACACAGGGATGTTAACCTTTGCAGACCATTTACATGCACATTAATCTATAGAACACTACAGGAAAGAGACAACCCCTTTTTCTAAATGTAAAATAGGTCTTGAGTCATAATTCTGCTAATACTATTCTAATGTTCCTCTTAATACTGATGAAATATGCACAGAAAGATAGGGGATATTTAGTGCAGATGCAGAGAGAACATATGAGAGTCAGATAAAGTTTGGTTCAGTTTGACCGAGTACTTTCCTGCAGCATTGTAATTCAGCACACTTTTTATCATATTTGGCGTTTGCTGGCCATATTTCACGGTACAAATCTGCTAACTTCCATTTCATAGTCCACTAATGGAGCAGTGCAGGCGGCTGCTCCGACTACTGATGGTTTGAAGTGTGTGTTCCTATGTGTGTGTGTGGAGCTGATGACAGGTAAACTTCACAATCACAGCTTCCTTTGAACAAACAAAAGAAGCTAAATGACGATGAAGCGGGCCAACTCGTCTGCCAGCTCCACAAATCTGTATTTTTTTGTTTTTAATATGTAATCAAAGCTCTTGGAGCGGCTTTGATTTTGCAGAGCAGCCAAAATGACACAGTGTCTGTTTCCACGGTCATAAACAGAATACCAAATGGCAGCGTGGAGCAGATACACTGAGTTAAAAGGCTTTGAAGAACATTTAGAGGTTTATCTTCTGCGACACCAGTGGAAATCCAAGAAATTCCTTCAGATGCTTCCTTCAGACTGGGAAGGTAGAAGGATAAAAGGTCTTTGAGGAAAGCATCAATATATATTAATTTATGAGTATTATTATTACTGGCTGCTACTTCTACTTTGCACAATTTACTACTGTTAACCGCCTGATAGGCTACATTTCTCCTTTGCTTACTTCTTTGTGACATCACTAAGTAACACTCGCGATTCTATTGGCTAGCGCTCCAACACATTGTTGGTGTCCCTGAGCAAGACACTGGTTACCTACACTGCTCCCCGGGCGCCGTACATAATGGCAGCCCACTGCTCCTAACACTAGGATGGGTCAAATGCAGAGACCGCATTTCGTTGTCCTAGTACTTGTACTCTGTGCAATGACAATAAAGTTGAATCTATCTATCTATCTAAGTGATGGGCTAAGGGGCGGGACATCTCTAAGCGGTTGACCAATCAGAGCAGAGCCGGCCAGCTAACCAATCAGAGCAGACCGGACTCAGACAATAATAATTAGTGGGTTTTTTAATTCAATTATATGTGGTGATTTTCTATTGTTATTTTTTGGTTGTTTTAATTAAATGTTGTTCTATTAATTTGCTATCAATATTAAATAATTATTATATTTTAATCTAGTTTTCTTTATAGCATTGGAATGGTTAGATTATTTAGATGGAGGCTTCAAAACTGTATAATCTACGTTTACTTATCTTTAAACTGTGCAAATAACAAACGATAAATACAGATGGCCCTGTCATGCAATCATTTTTTCTTTATATGCAGCACAATTTACCATATAATAAAGCTTTCAGTTTCCATGAAACATGACAGGTTTATGGTGTGTGTTTAGCCAAGGAATCCAATCAGAATCAGAATCAAGATTATTGCCAGGGACGTTTACACATACAAGGAATTTGATTTAGTGTCTGGTGGTGTGAACATAAACAATCTAAGAAAATAAAATGTAAAAGTAAGTAAGAAATATAAATATAACAAAAATAACTTTAAAGAAACTATTTAGAATTAAAAAAGAAAATTAGAAAAGTATTTTCACCAATAATAATAAATATACAATAGCCTTGAAAACTGAAATAACAGAAACACTAGGACAATGAAAATATGGCAAACTACAGTGGGTTGTTTTTTAAAGTGGAGGGTCGTGCGGACATGTGTGCAGGAAATATACATAGTTGTCATTCCCCAAAGTTACGATTCATGAGGCTTGTTTTAAGAAGCATCCTCTTCAAAGAATTTTTAGTTGTGTGTAACGACAAAGCAAGTCTGAAAACTTGGGAAATAACAACAGAAAGTAGCTCAAACTCTGTCAGCGTCACATTTCCTCCACAGAGGAGTCCTTCGTGTTCACTGCCTGTCTTTTTTACTTCCTCTGTTGCTTTTACGTGTCACGTCTCACTCCAGCTGCAGGACTGATGCTGTTTCAAGGCAGACGGCTCATCAACATGAGTGACAGGAGAGCCGTCAGCTACTGAGGTCAAGTAACAACTGGAGTTACGCATTCAGTGGTTGAAGGCAAAGAGTTGCATGGAGTCACTCTAATCATAATAATGTCCTTTATTCCTCCCTGTGGAGATTCCTCTTTAAACTCGTCCTCTACCAAATGTTCAAAGGTCATGGTTTAGCAGCGAACAGCATCCCCGAGCAGCAAAGAGTTCAGTGTCTTGAGACTCTCTAACCTCTGTGTGACTACAGCCGAGTCTGGTGGACTCTGGAAGTTGTATTCTGAATAAAAAGCTGGATTTCCCTCAGTGCATTTCCCCCTGCAGGACTTTCATCATCCTTTAGATCTGCACTCAAAGCACCTTGATGTAGACCACTATGTGATAAAAACAACAGAGACAGAGACCCCTTATTTAACTCACACAGGCTTCATTTCATTAACTTCTTATTCATTTATACAAACAATACTACATTTAAGTTTGCACTGCTGTAATTATTTACACCAAATACAAAAACATACAGCAGCAAGTCAAACTTTCATTAGCCTAAGTTGTGAAGATTTTGACTGAAAATGCAGTGTTCTTGCAGGGGTTAGTATCCATGAAGAGGTTGCATGCAAAATGTAAGGGTATAACAAGAGGAAAATGGGATTAGATGGTATAAAAACACCTTTCTATGTGAAATAATAGGTACTTGTATCGCTTCAGTTGCTTTAAAACTTCTAACAATGATCCTTTTGTCTGCTTTCCTCGATTCAATCAGTTCTTTGATGAAGTTATTTATAAATCAAAGCAATTCAGTCACTTCCTTTAGGACATACTGTAACAAGCTGACTTCTATAATGTCCAGATGTACTCAACTCAAGGTTTCATAAACCACCTGCTGGCTTTACCGCCACCGTCTAATCACCTGGAGCCAACAGACAAAGTAAATGCAAGTGAAGTGCAACTTGAAAACACAATGAAGTAATGTTTACCTGCAGCGAGGGTTCAGTACACAGGAGTGCAGTTCAGTAATAAGGCAAAGTAATCCCAAATCAAGAGTAAGAAATATAAAAGTGGTCCTAACACCACCAGGAAATACTAAATACACAAGGAAAGGAGGGTCAGGTGACATCAGGCCTAATGAGGCACAGGTGGAAACAATCAGGGCAGGAAACACACCAAGACAGGAAGTGAAGCAGTTTGAAATGTAAGAGGAGTTGGATTTTCAAAATAAAACAAAGAATATAACAAATGAAAGTAGGAAAACTCTATCTTATAGCAGGAATTATATGGCGTGCATGTATTCATCAATTTCATTATACTGTCTTTATATTTTCTGGTCATTCGCCTTTTCATTTAGACGTCGTGGTGAAGCCTCACGGGCCTTTTATCCTCGTTTTAACACTCTTTACCCTGTGCTTTACTCTCTTTCTTTTTCACACATCTCTGCTATGTTGTTAATGAGTTTATGAAAGTTAGAAGCTGCTAAAAGCTCTGAAATCTGTGTTTTTTACCCTTCACACATCTGTTCCCACATGCATGGACGTTAATTAGCTTACGGATAAACTGTGAACAGTTGGTGTTGCATCGATTTAATGCCAGATGCCCTTTTAATACACTTATTTAAAAACATAATTAACACATTTCTTTGCAAGAAAACCATCGAAGGAAACACCAACAACATACCATAGCACTTAAGAATGGAAAGCAAGCTAAATACTGTCATGATTTTTGCAGAATGTGCATGCACATCAGTATTTCTGTTATTGTTTTCTAATTTCTCTATAAGGAAGTGGAGCTGATTGTGTTTAACGGTCTCTCTCCCTCGCTGCAGGTTTGATACGCTTTAATTAACTTCTGTCGAGGTGTTAAGAGGAGCGCGGGCATGAAATATGGAGGATTTTTTCCCGCCTGGACCTCCATATGCTCAGTCGTATATATATTCCCTGTCTGTCCTGATTTCTCTGTTTTCCATCTGTTTCTCTCATTCTCCGTCGAATTGTTCCACACACCCAGCATGTGAAATGCAATGCAAATGTGTGCATATTGTACTCAAACTTTCCCTCAATGTATTTAACCTATAATTGCATCTTGCACACTTATATGAAGCATACAGTATCTGTGTTTATGCTTATTATTTTAGTACTAAGTTGGTCTAATGCAGTGTATTCTACCCTTTATGTTGTGTATTCTTTTATTCCACTGTTGACATTCTTCATGTTTACTTTGATGTATTTTATTATATTTAAATAACGTACAATGCTAAGCAAACATACTTCTGTAACAAAACCATTGCAGATTTTCGGGATCAATAATGTTATCTAATCACATCTCATATAATCCCAAATGTGTAGGGTGTGTGTGAAGAGCTTTGCAGACGCTTCACTGTAGGAGCTATAAGGATGTGTGGAGGAGAGTGTGTGTTATTTTGCTTCATTAAAAAGCAGCAGTGGCTCCTCTTGTATCAGCACGGTGTCAAGAGAGGGTCAGCGATACGATCTGTGAGTCTCTTCAGATGAATAAACTGCAGGGACAGTCAGTGGCGGATGATTAGCGACCGCCCGGCTGAGTCTGTTGCATCGGACTTTATCAGAGTGCAGGTGTGTGAAGTGTTAAAGAGGAGGAGTGTGTGTGGAGTCCACTGTTGGAGCTGATAACAGAGTCTCACTGAAGCTGAAGCATGAAGATGTTGTAGGACACACACATTTAGTACAAATAAAGGTGTATTTTGAAATCAATGTGTCCCAAAACTTTTTTCAATAACATCTCCCCTTCGAGAATTTGAAAAGCTGAAATCTTGGTTTCCTTTGCATCAAATCTGAGGCTGGAGCATGCAGATGTTGTAGTACTTTCACACACACTAAGTAAAGTAAAAGACAATATCAATTATATACAAGTACACCCTGATCTGGCATAAAAAGCAAGCTTATAAATAGGGTTACCTTCAGCACTGCACACAACCATCCGAACATTTAAACAACCTTGCTGCATGACTAGTATCAGAATCAGTAAGTTCATGCCATTTGTGTCATCATGCAACTTGAAGATGGCATTTAAGTTGCATTAATGTGCGTCTTTGTAGTACGTTCCAGTGACAGTTGCAGATTCATTGCATCAATTAGCTTCTTCCTTTCTGGCGTAAAATCACATTTCTCTGGGACGCGTTCTTCAGCCTTTCCAAATGATGTGCAAAACATGCTGGAAAAGGTCATCATGACGTCCAATCCTATCAGAGACTGCCATTATGTCCAGTATTAACTTGTGCATGCTGGGAAAACCTCCAACACTTTGCAACTACGAGTGAAAAACCATATCAGAAATTAGAGTTTGGGTTTGCTTGTAGTATGCAGCTGATTTAAATGCACTTCATTAGCAGGACCATTATTCATAACAAACACTGAAACAGAAAGGGAAGAACCAGAGACTGCAGCGCTGCCAGCTGAGAGAGAAACAGAAATACACAGAAACAAGAAAACAACTCTCAAGGTCAAGATAATATGTTATTTAAATTCTGGAATTTGCATCATGTAAATGTGTACCCCTCGAACTCTAACTAACCGGGCTGCCCACAGAGAGTGTTTCTCACCGCTCGCTTGGTTTCTCATTATTTTCAATATTTCATGTTCTATTCAATTATATATGCACTGCATGTTTCCAGCTCAGCAACTCTTCAGAGGCGGAAGGCCACGTGCTGCCTTTACATTTCAGACAGTATGGATTAAGATCAGTGGTAAAATACAGTACATGTACTTACTTAATGTGCAGAGCAATTGAGCAGCTTGTACTTTTTTATACTACAGTACATTTTGGAATATTGCAAATTGTACTCCACTGACTTTATCTGAAAGGTTTAGTTAATTTAAAGATTCAGACTATGAGCTTATGCAAAAATAATAATCAGCAAATAACACACCTTTATTCGTACAGGTTAAAATATCCAATAGGCACTGGTTGCCCCCTCCCCAAAAAAATAGATAAATTAAAAAAATATATATATATAATAATAATAATAATAATAATAATAATAATAATAATAATAATAATAATAATAATAATAATAATAATAAATAAAACAATAAAATAAAAATATCCAATAGGCACTGGTTGCCCCCCCCCCCCCCCCCCCACACAAAAAAATAAATAAAATAATAATAATAAAAATAATATCCAATATAGGGTCTGGTTGCCAAACATTAAAAAATAACAATAAATTACAAAAAGTTATAATATTACAAACTTTTAACCAGCTGTGAACACATTAATGAATCATTACTTGTCATCAAGCTACAGACCTACCAGTAACCTCATCACGTCTTTTTTATCTAACTGTAATGGAAAAAAGTTACATAATCCAGTTACATGTAATCCGTTACTCCCCAAACCTGCATTCAAACCGTCCTAATCCCACATGTGTCGGGCTGGTTGTTGCACACTTCGGCCCCCCTCCCTCTCCCCTTGTCTTCCTCTGAGTGTTAGGCTGCAGTTCGTGAAGAGCAGCCATCTGTGTGAGAGCAGAGCTCGTCCTCTGGCTGGCTCTTTGTTGTCAGACAGAAAGGGTTCCAAGTTTAGCTTTTTGTCCTTTTGTTTCGAAAACTTAGCATTGAAATGGAATCAAAAGAGCTTGAATTTCAACAATTTGGATGTTTTGATTGCTTCTGTCCAGGCTGAATAATGTGCTCATAATCTTGTTGAACCAATAAATTATATAAGGTACCAATCACCAGCGAGTTTGAGTCCAGATTGAGACCCTCGGATTGAGTCTTTATCTAATATATTGCTTTTCCTTTAGTAAAATACAAGCATTAAGAGGCCCTACTATGCTTTTTGGGGATTTCCCTTTCCTGTTGTGTGTTATATAGGTTTTTGTGCATGTAAAGGGTCTGCAAAGACTAAAATCCCAAAGTTAAATGTACACATGTACAAAGAAGCAACATTTACAGGTGTGTCTGTTAAGAAATATATTAGTCTTTCAGCAATAACTTTCACCATTAGTGTTAAAATGGCACATTTAGCAACTTCAATCGGATGTTCAGCATCACAAACTACTCTTTTATACAGTGCACATGATGAGTGGCTGAGACAAACCTCACATCCCCTTCCACAGGGGGGTCTCTCTCTGTGAAGCTCAGGGGGAAATTACGCTGCTTAAATGCTAAATAATTATCCCAGTTTTCGCCTCATTATGATGATGTTTTGACAATCACAGCATAAGGTCGTGGAAGGTGTGAAAAGACTCTGTCTGCTAAATATCCTCATTAATTTTAAAACGTGAGCATAAAGTTATGTTTTGTTTTCAGAAGCCCGCTGTTTCACATCCTCTGCTGACACTCGTCACGTTAAGGTGTTGTGAAAGGACATCAACTAAAAGGATCCTAATTATGCCTTTTGGGGTTTTTCCTTTCCTGTAGTGTGTTATATGGGTCTTTGTGCATGTCAATGGTCTGCAAAGGCTAAAATCCCAACGTTCCCTCTTTTACTTCAGTAACATAATGACATCACTGTGCAACAAACACACTTCTATTGGCTCCTGCTCTAAAAGAGATGTCCTTTTTTTAATCCCCATGTGGAAATTTGATCTTCTTCATTGTTAGGAGCTGTGGGCTGCCCTATGTCTGTCGCCCGGGGAGCAGTGTAGGGAACGGTGCCTTGCTCAGGGACACCATGGTAGCACTTGGTCTTTCAGGGAGTTGGACTGATGACCTTCCAGTTCGCAGGCCAAGCCCCTAACCACTTTGCCACCACCGCCCAATTGCACGGGATCGGCTAAGGGGCGGGACATCTCTAAGCGGTTGACCAATCACAACAGAGCTAACCAGCTAGCCATGAGCAGACTGGGCTCTGGTTTCAGACAGAGGGTGTATTTTTTTTACGAAGTAATCCTTCCATTTATTTGCAATTAGCCATGTTACAAATTGAGAATATATCCCTATTTTGAAATGTTGCTTCTTCAGTACTCTGGATCTTTTTCATGCATGAAAAAGTTTACTAGAATTGGGAAAAAAATTGTCAATATACAATACAAAATATAAACTGAATATTTGAAATACATCACGCACAATCAATGTTATTTAATCAATGCTAGGAAAACCTAATGTTCAAATAATTCATGTCCTTCTCAACTGTGTTGAATTTTCTCTGTGAAAAAGCATACAGTGTAAACAGAGGGCCTTGCTGTTGCACCCTGGGAACTCCACTACGTCCTGCTTGCTCACCCTTTAAACTGTGTGTATTATTCAGCATTTAAGAGCCACTGTGGCCTCATTAGCAGCAGTTAATTTTCCTAAATTATAGTTGTAAAAAGCCCTCCATTATATAGCACCCTGTATTTTTCAGAAGTGCCAGTTTTATCTAATCATTCCCTCCCCCTCGGCCTGAGCAGTTACTCCATAAAAAGGTTATTGTGCTTCAGGTTATTGAAAACCTTTAGAGGTAATTATGAATCCTTTTCTGAGCAGCTTAAAGTCACAAAGGTGTGAAACCGCTCTGTCCTCGGCTCTGAGGCTGAACAATGTGAAGGGAGGTTAGTCAGCGCTGAGGATGTTCCTGCTTTAATCCCTGATGGATTTTGGATTCCTTCTCTCAAACTTTCAAATGGGTTTTTAGGTTAAAAGCCTGAAGTAAGGTCTGTAGTTAACACACACTGAATGAATGGTAGCACAAGTGTTATTGTTCTGGTACTACAGCCAATAACACACCAATCATTTTCTGTTAATTCCAAACTGCTTTTTGTCAGGGATCAGCAACAAAAGGCTATATCCTAGGCTCAGATTTACAGTGCATCACTTGCTGTTTACCAGACATGGCTAAGGGTTTAATACCACAAAGCAAATGCATTTTACAATCAAAATATAAACACACTGATTGAAACATTTACAGGCTGCCAGGAGTGTCATGTTAAAGCAGAACCAGCTGATCAGTCCTAAACTAATCCGCTCTACAATAGCTGCACCGCCTCTCTGAAGCCGTTAACATGCCTTGCAAAGAGCAGATTGATTTGCTCGGCCTGATTAATCTCACCTTGGCGATGATTGCTGCAGCTGATTGGCTGCTCGGTGATTTCCCATGATTCTGCTGCTGTGATTGCCGGCGCCGGTTGTGTTGTGAGCACAGATATACAAGAGGAGAGCACAGAAAACACACATCTGTACTTCCAGGAAACGAAAACAGACTGATTACCAATTTACAGATCACTCTTCTCTGCAGACAACAACCCTACTTCAATGTTTTATGTTTTGTTTTGTTGAAGCAAAAACACTGTCGGCGCCGAGGTGATCAATAACTGTTGTGAGTAAAAATTCTAAGAAATCAAGCTGTGTGCTTTCCACACTTCCACCATCACTCCAATAAATGATCATTATGAATCACTTTGTCCTTGTGTTGGTAGAAAAAGGAATCCTACATGCTTTAGATTTCCTTTAAAACATACAACTTATATAAGCTTTAAATAGCAGCAACAATTGCAGTGCACTTCACAACCCCTACAGTATGTCCTTGTTATAGAGAAGTGTTTACCCCCTTACGTGTGAGCACACACACACACACACTTACACACACTACACACACACACACACACACACACACACACACACACACACACACACACACACACACAGTAAAGACAGCGTGTTAGAGAGCAGATGATTGGGGAGGAAACACGTCTGCTTTGTCTCGGGTAACTTGACTGGAGGTGGGGAACTTGTCAAAATAATCACCGTGGAAGGCACAACCTTGTGAACAAGCAACTGTGAGGGTGTAAAAACACAATACGTCCTCAACCTCACACACACACACACACACACACACACACACACACACACACACACACACACACACACACACACACACACACACACAGTAACAGATGGCAGGTGCTGTGGAGATTTGTGATATTAATTCAGTCCCGTACGCTGCCACACGTTCAACTCTCCAATAAATCACAACCCCAATTTCTTGGGTGGCAAAACAACACTTGGAGAAAGCTTCATCTTCAGGATGTGTTATAGCAGTTCAACCTTTTTCAAACATAATGCAATAAAATGTGTTTGTAATGGATTGTGTTTTGCAGCTTGTTTTGCCCTTTGTTTTCTTTCCAAAATTAAATCTCCAGCTTTTTAAAAAAGGGCAAGCTGCTGTTATGAATTACCAAAAGGAACAATAAAGTAAAACTTCAGGTCAGGTAACACATCATCACGCAGAGCACACAGACATGCGTTGGTAGGTTTATGCCGTTAGCTCACTATGATGAAGTGGCAGTGATTCACTTAAATTAAAATGCTGATATTTGCTTGTTATTGCCATCTTCAACTGGATGAATATGACTGCATTTATTATAGATCCGAATTATAATACAATTTGGCAGCAGATTATACAACTTATTGTAAACACTGACTTTTTGTCACAGGTTTTAATTTTAATTGTATAACATGGCTTAATTGAATCTAATTGGTCAATTGAGACAATCCAGAGGTTGGTAATTTTCACTAAAAGGCCGTTGCTAAGGAGAACAGACTGTTGCTAAGGCGGGTCAAGGGACTATGTGCAGTCATATTAGTTTACTCCATCAGGAAACACAGTGGAATAGTTGTCTTAATATCTATTTGTGGAGAGCAGTAAACTAAGGATTCATGATGCCAAACTTTCACCAGGAAAGAAAAAGAAAGAGCGCAGGAGAAAGAAAGAGGTTAAAAAAGAGCCGGAGAACAGAGAAATGAACACAAGAAGACAGACAGGAAGTACACACTAAAGGGAACAGCAGAAGCAGACAGACAGGAAGTAAACACTAAAGGGAACAGTAGAAGCAGACAGACAGGAAGTAAACACTAAAGGGAACAGCAGAAGAAGACAGACAGGAAGTAAACACTAAAGGGAACAGTAGAAGCAGACAGACAGGAAGTAAACACTAAAGGGAACAGCAGAAGCAGACAGACAGGAAGTAAACACTAAAGGGAACAGCAGAAGCAGACAGACAGGAAGTAAACACTAAAGGGAACAGTAGAAGCAGACAGACAGGAAGTAAACACTAAAGGGAACAGCAGAAGAAGACAGACAGGAAGTAAACACTAAAGGGAACAGTAGAAGCAGACAGACAGGAAGTAAACACTAAAGGGAACAGCAGAAGCAGACAGACAGACAGACAGACAGGAAGTAAACACTAAAGGGAACAGCAGAAGCAGACAGACAGGAAGTAAACACTAAAGGGAACAGCAGAAGCAGACAGACAGACAGGAAGTAAACACTAAAGGGAACAGCAGAAGCAGACAGACAGGAAGTAAACACTAAAGGGAACAGCAGACGGACACAGACAGGAAGTAAACACTAAAGGGAACAGCAGAAGCAGACAGACAGACAGGAAGTAAACACTAAAGGGAACAGCAGAAGCAGACAGACAGGAAGTACACACTAAAGGGAACAGCAGAAGCAGACAGACAGGAAGTAAACACTAAAGGGAACAGCAGAAGCAGACAGACAGGAAGCAAACACTAAAGGGAACAGCAGACGGACACAGACAGGAAGTAAACACTAAAGGGAACAGCAGACGGACACAGACAGGAAGTAAACACTAAAGGGAACAGCAGAAGCAGACAGACAGACAGGAAGTAAACACTAAAGGGAACAGCAGAAGCAGACAGACAGACAGACAGACAGGAAGTAAACACTAAAGGGAACAGCAGAAGCAGACAGACAGACAGACAGGAAGTAAACACTAAAGGGAACAGCAGAAGCAGACAGACAGGAAGTAAACACTAAAGGGAACAGCAGAAGCAGACAGACAGACAGGAAGTAAACACTAAAGGGAACAGCAGAAGCAGACAGACAGACAGGAAGTAAACACTAAAGGGAACAGCAGAAGCAGACAGACAGACAGGAAGTAAACACTTGCTAAACATACAGACATGCAGGGACATTAAAGTAATGAAATACTAAAAAAAACTAACCAGTCAAGGCAGCTTCACTTTCTGACTTTCCTCCACTTTGAGGACTGGAGTTATTTTTTCAAAAACATAAAATGTTTGAAAACATATTTTTGACGACTTTATGCTAAGCTGCTCTAATATCTGATTAGCATTTGTCCTTGGTGGAGATGAGATCAGTGAACCCCCAAGCCTGTTGGTAATGGAGCGAAGGGATTACGCTGTGCAACACACACATCTGATTATGATTAGAGAAAACACGCATAGTAATACATAATGCAGCCTCTAAACAATCCAAGCCAAATGCCTGAAGAGGGTTTTATACTTCATGCAAGGAGACGGTGGTATACTGTTCCGGAGACCGTTGCATAAGGCACGGACCGTTTATTTATGCAGCACGTCTTAACAGACAAGGGCGGTGGTGGCAAAGTGGTTAGGGGCTGGAAGGTCACCAGTTCAAGTCCCCAAAAGACCAAGTGCTACCGTGGTGTCCCTGAGCAAGGCACTGTTCCCTACACTGCTCCCTGGGCGCCGTACATATGGCAGCCCACTGCTCCTAACACTAGGATGGGTCAAATGAAGAATTCCCCACGGGAATTAATAAAAGTACATCTTTCTTTCTTTCTTTCAGACAAGACAATTCAAAATAAGAGAAACCAAATTAAAACAAACTTAATAAAATAAGACATCAAATGTAACCAGACTCCCTACTTAAATGTTTCTTGTAATGTAGATCCATAACACTTCTTTTAGTGTCTAGGGCCCCAAACCTCCCTTTCCCTGGCCACATCAACCAGCTCGAACTGGATTATTCCAAGGTGCTCCCAGGCCAAACGGGAGATATAATCCCTCCACCTAGTCCCCTCCCAGCTGGACGTACCTGAAACACAGATGAAGAACCAGATTGAGCAGCTCTACTCCGAGTCCCGTCCTTCCGGATAAACTTCACATCTTATCCCTAAGGAAGATGACAGCCTCCCTCCTGGAAAATATACACATTTCGGCCGCTTGTATCTGAGGTCTCGTTCTTTCTTTAATGACCCATCCTTCAAACTTATTTTTACAGGACTTCATTTGATTGTGGAGAAGCACCAAATGCTTTTTGGTTTGCTCTCTAGAAAGCATTAGATGTTGTCTTCCATTCATAACTCCCAACAATCAAAAGTGAAGACAGAAAGAGTTGTTTCTTTCTTCAGAAGATGTTCTAGTCGGATGTATGCTCTCATTATCCGTCCCGTTTTTATGTGTTGCATTTCTCATTTGTAATCCTCCCTCGAGGTAACGAGATGGCTGAACCTCTTTCTAAGTCTTGTCATGTTCGCAGCTCCCAGCAGAACCAGCTCTTTACTGTAGCGATGAATTTAATAATCCCTGTTCCTGAAAGTAATTGATTGAATAGTTCGAGGTTGGCATCTTGTCCTCTTGTTTAGCCTGTGGGGAAAAGTCTGTTGTTCTGGCCACTAAACGATCAATTTAAAAGGGGATGGGAAGGCATTCGATCAGCAGATTGGCCTTTCTGGATAAATCTCATTAACTCCGGAACATGCCATTCCCCCCCGTCACTCATCAAGCCAAAATGTCACAGACAATTGGCACCTTTGCTCCGGGTGCAGGGAGAATTTATATGAGCCTATGAAGGAGTTCGGCACCCTGAGACCTCTGGTTCAGCACTTTAAATGGAGAGGACACCTTTTAACTTTTACTGCACGCTCATTCAGCTTTACCCGGTCCTGCAAGATGGTCTCTTATTTCAGAAATACAGGACATTTAGCTTGAAATATATCACATTGGACATGGTTTACACTTGAATAAATACATATCTGCAACAAGAAATAGCTGAGAAAGTAAAAAAGGATTTGGGATTACAACTATTTTCAGATTTATTTTTTATTTTTCTAATGTTTACGGAGTTGTTGGTGGACAAGAATGACCTCCTGTCACTGTAGCCTCTGATTTAACAGGCATAATATTTAAAATCAGAGGATGAAACCCTCTGTAATCTTTAATGGTCACACATACATGCACATACAGTGAAATTTCAATCTCTGCCTTTAAGCCATCCTAGTAGCAGTGAGCAGCTATTGTACAGCGACCAGGGACTAATGGGGAGTTGGGGGGGGGGCGGCGCCTTGCTGAAGGGCACAAATGCAGGGCACCAGGAGTCCACACTCCATATTTTTGGGTCTGTTCGGGGACTTTAACCAGCGACCCTACGGCTCCCGGTCCAAGTCCCTACTTACTGAAAGCGGTATCAATCTTCTCCTCTAACTCACAAACTAAATAAAGTCAAACTCTTCCTTTAAGAACCAATGAGAGCCTCTACAATACTTCATGTTTGTGTTATTTATCTCTGCAGGCATGAAACCAGTCTCAATCCCTTTTGACTTTAAAAACAGAAACTGTGAGCTTTTGAAAAAACAACAGTAGCAGTAGTTCAGTGAGTTGTCAGTTGTTTCAGCCCAATCAGATGTAAAAGCGTTCCTCTGATTTCTGAGTGAAGGAAAGCACTTACTTATCCTCCCTGAAGCCTCGCAGGAAGGATGTCTGACAGCAGTAAATCACTCCTGACCACAGCATGCATTAAACTGAGAGTGATTTGGCTTTGGAGTTTTGAAATGCTGATAAAAGTAACGTTGTGGCATCCAAATAAATACATTTGTTATTAATGTTTTAAATTCTAACAGCTGTTTTATATTTGTCAAACGAAAGAGGTACAAAATACGTTACACATTGGAAATGTTGGAAAAGCCTCCAGGGTTAGACATGACTGCAGATCAGCTTTAATGTTCAGATGAAAGGCAGATATTTGTTTTGAGAAAAGGCAAACTGAGGTACTCAAACATGTCTCACACGTGTATTCACCATGCGTCGCATCCTGATAATCTGACAGACGCTGATGGGGAGGAAACTCAGCTGAGATTGTTTTTCCAGAAGAAGATGAAGAGGATAAAAAAGACAGTGGGGTATTGAGCAGTTTGTTTTATTAAAAATATAAAAGAAAAGAACAAAGAAAGAGACAAAACAATCGAGAGTTAGGATGCTTTCTGTTGATCCTCCGGGTGCTTTTGGCTTTTAAGTTTGGAAACTAGTTTTCAGTGTTTTTACCTTCAGGGAGGAAAGTTTGAAAGATAAAAATCAAAAAATGTTCTGAGCTACTACGGGGAGATCTTTCAAAACATCTGGGATAGGAAGACAGCTGCCCTGAAAAGCCTGCAAAACAGATAAATATTAGAGAGACAGGGACTTTATTTGGCCTGAAAATCTGGCAGCTCAAATAGAAAATGACAATCCAAACATTGTCTTTTTGTCTGCTGGATTTACTCTGTGGACGCAGCCCAGTGTCAGGAAGCTCCACTGCCAACAGCATCAACAAAACACTGGCCAACAAATGAAAGCATGGACATTTACCTCATGTTACACACATTTCACACTGAGACAAATATTTATTCCCTCACAATCTGTGATGGGACACCTGTAACACCTCCAACAAGGAGGTATTGTCTGAGGAAAATGGAAGAAAATAACAATTAGCGTCCTTTAAAAAATCAATAGCTGAGATGTGAAAAAATACTGGGACTGCAAAGGTTAAAAGCACCATATTAAGTAAAGTGTCCCTTTGCTATAATCGAGTCCATAAATAGGACACAGGAGCCTATAAATACAGAGCAGAGCTTTGTGGAGCAGAACAGCCACAGAGGGGTTTTATTCAGCCACTCTCTGCCTCCAGTGTTTCACACGGCTTGGATTTGCTTCCCATTTCTGGCTTGAGAGGCTGCTCCGCTCCTAAAGCCTGCAGTCACCATCTTAATAGAGATCTCTCTCTGAGACAGAAACAATACACTGAGTCCCGCCACTCTGGTAGTGAATGCCAACTGAAAACAGAAGAGTAATAATAAGTGTGGAGGGGAACGTCATGCGGCGTTGATTGAATGAAGATTAATAATCGATTTGAAATCTGGGGAAATGAATAAAGTTAATCACTTATAACAATTTGAATTATAGATACTTGATGTGTGAGGGAAAAATGTCAATTGAACAGAAAATATTTCACGTTTAATTAGTTAATTTTGCTTGAATCCAACATTTACGTGTAAATTCCAATTCAGGAATAGAAGGATAGGGGTTAATATAAGTGTGGGTCAGTGTAGTGTCGATATTTAACCCATCAGAGAGATGAAATCATACACTCTACTGGTCACATCTGAGAGAGAGTATTTGGTTATTTTGGTGGTGAATCTTAAGTGAAAGAAACTGAGAAGAGTGAGGGAAGTTCTCAGGACGATTTTTCTCATAATGTATTATATTATTATCTGGCTGATTAAATATATATTGCATAAACATACTGTGCATCCGAGTGGAAATGAGCAAAGGGAATGAACTTCAGTTGGTGAAAGTGCAAAGAGCTGTGCATGAAAATATATTTTTGTGTAGGATTCAAAGTAAAACTCCAAGGTGTGATTTTTCACCACATGTGTTTTCACTGCCCTGCTACTTCTCTTATTAGCCTCTCCTCTACACCAAACCCTGAAACACTCATGGATCACACAGCGATAACCCTGCTACCCTAAAATAAACACGCCTCCTAACAGAGATTTATTTCAGTGTGAAATAGGTCAGGCTCAGCTGGAAGTCCACAATGCCCTGGAAAACTGAAGGGCTGCTGGGAAAGGGATCTTTGTTTATAATTAAACTATGAGATGGATGGATAGATAGATGGATAGATGGATAGATAGATAGATGGATAGATAGATAGATAGATAGATAGATAGATAGATAGATAGATAGATAGATAGATAGATAGATAGATAGATAGATAGATAGATAGATAGATAGATAGATAGATAGATAGATAGATAGATAGATAGATAGATAGATAGATAGATAGATAGATAGATAGATAGATAGATAGATAGATAGATAGATAGATAGATAGATAGATAGATAGATAGATAGATAGATAGATAGATAGATAGATAGATAGATAGATAGATAGATAGATAGATAGATAGACGGACGGACGGACGGACGGACAGACAGACAGACAGACAGACAGACAGACAGACAGACAGACAGATAGATAGATAGATGGATGTGTGTGTATAATGGTCATGTGACTATATATAAAAGATGGATCTACATGGGGGTCAGGCAGGACCATTGCTCTCACTGTCTTGATTGAAATGGCCATCGCTGCAGACTCGATTCAGAACATAATTACAGTGGAAGGTCAACAGAGAGCCACTGCAGAGTGTTGGACCGGGACAGAGTGATACACAGCTGCTGCATCACCTCCCTGTGTTCCTCCAGGGGGAGTTTCTCTCCCAAACACTGTAATGGTTTCTAAATATTTAATAATGTTTTTGTTTCTCGATTTTTAGAAAATAAACTCTTGTCAACTTTCTTCCCAGGCAGAAAATCAGTCCCTTCTAGAAGAGAAAAAGAACACCTGGGAGATTATATTTGAAAGATGCAAACTTTATATTCAAATCGGAGACAAAGTGGATTTAAAGTCTGAAAGTTTTCCCCAATGAGACTTGAACTCCTCACAGTTCAATGCAAGTCTCTGACCACCAGACCCTCACACCCTGAGATCTGACAGGAAGCTTTCACGTTATAAAAACAAACCCAAAGTGCCGTGCAGAGAGCAATCCAAGGTCTAGCAAAAGCCTCTGAAATGTAACAGCAGACAAATAAGAAGACCATTGTGCAATCTTCCTAAAGCAGAAATGTTCTGTTTTGTATATCCCACACATAAGAGTTGTCCAGCAGCCAGTCGGAGTAAACACATTGGAACAAAGCAACTGCTGGAAAGCGAAAGCATGGATTTTTCTCTTCAAGTTCTGAAATATTTCCTCAGACAGAATAAAACTGACTCATCCTCTGCATGAATTTTGACATTAACCGAAACAAATGTGTCTGGAAATGCACGACCTCGGAGAGCTCAGCCCACAACAAACTTCAAACCTGTGATCAGAGAAGGCTCTGCACATCATGGGAAATTAATGAACGATTATTGATTCTTGACATGGTTAGGAAGACAGCACCAAATAATTACTGAGTAAAGTTCTTCTTTCTCTCTTTGGAATTGTTTTGCTATGTTAATCAAATCATGGGTTGAAAGGTTGTCCTCTTTTATATTCCTCTTGGATTGCTGGATTTTCATTTTGACATTTCAAAACATCATATCAGAAGTTAAAACACAATCTGTGTACTTTGTTAGAATAAGAACCATGTGCCAACAACAAAAGCATACATATGTATACACCATAATGTACTCTGCTGTTAATGTTTGATCATGCACTTTTATTCTGGGACAGGAATTTTTTCATGTATTCAGATTTTTTTCCAGATTTGATTTTCCAAATTTTTGAAATGTCCCACTAGTTTCTCATTATTCTAACTCCGTCTTCATGTGGCCCTAATGATCTTCTTTTAAAAATGCACACTTTTTGTCTCCCAATCTTTTTCCTTTTGATTTTCTTTTCAAACTCCAGATTTTTTTTCCAAATTTGTATTTCCAACTATTTCTTCAAAATTATCACTTTTTTCTTAAAAACTCAGACTTTGATTCAAATTTCTGGATATCTTTCTAAATATCTGGTGCTAGCTTATATGTAATATGTTTGTTTGTATTTATAGTTTCTTAATATTAAGGTGTGGAGAGCTGAGCGTAAGTATTTCTTTTAACGCTGCCCGTTATACTGTACAAATAACATCAAATCTTGAATATTTTAGTGAGCAGTGCCGCTACGTATGTTTGCTTTTACTTCAGAACTGCTCAGGACCGTTTTTCCTCATTAAATCAGTTCTTAAGTTCTTTATTTTTAGCAACATGTGACCCGATGTCTTTGCACTTCCTAGGATAGTTCGAAAAGAAGAGAGAAGAACGTACGGTTCATATTTAGGAACTGTCAAGTTGTTGAGCGCTTTATCAATGAGCATTTCTTTGTGTTTTGAACGAGGAATTTGACCTGACCTTGGCCTGCATGTTTAATTTAGTGGAACACAAATGATGGGCAGTATCTCCTCCTCCTCCTGTGCAATGGTTTATATTCAACATATTCTAAACTTCACTCAGCTCATTGTTTTTTTTAAGAAAATCAAATTTTGCAGCCGTCAGCTTAACGTTGACCTTGCAATTGTATATTTAATTCAGTAAATCATAAATGATGGAGAGCCTCTCACTTTCTGAGAAAACACAGAAACTCTCCTATGGCAAAGAAAAGCCTCTAACTTAATAAAATATGTATAATGCATTATGTGTTCTTCTCCACCGGCCAACAGATACATAGAATAAAGAGGCTGTGGTCTCTGTGGACTCAATCATACACATGGTAGCAAATCTTCACTTTGAAGTACCTTACCTTATTAATAATTAGACGGCTGTCAGCCAGCAGGTGTCTCATAAAACATTGAAAATCAGTGAATTTACACTAAAATGAGGTCAGTCATTGCTTTAATATGGTGTTAAAGCTACACAAACCTTCAGATAGGTGTGTGTTTGTCTTGAACTGTATTGTTCTTAAGGGGATATTCCTCTCTACTGGTCAGTAAGAACACACACACAGCATTAACAACATGCAACAGTAGACACTCAGGATTATTCAGGGAGGTCTGCTGTTATCAGGCTTTTCCCAAAGTGAGCCAATCATTCAAACAGGAAATATTTTACACCAGGTCCTAAAATATGCCAAGTTTTCAACGACCGTGAAGACGAACAAGTGTGTCACAGAGCAGTGCGAGCCAACAGCATCGTTTGTTTTCTGCAAATTACAACCGTGTGCCAACTGGTTAGCAGTGGGCTGTAAAAAACACACCTGATTGGAGGAGAATTTCTGAACACCAGAACACCTGAGAAAAAGGTTCTTAAACAGGTCATATTCAGAATCAGAATAGCCTTTATTCGTCCCACAGAGGGGAAATGTGTGATTGTTCCAGCCAGAAAAGAGCCAGCTTAATGTTCTGCTTTTTCTCAGGTACATGTTTGATGTAGTCTCTCCACTGTGACATGATTTAATGTTCAAAAAGCTCTTTATTTTTCTCATACTGCCTGTGCTGCAGCTCCTCTTTCAACCCACTCTGTTGTGATTGGTCAACCGCTTAGAGATGCCCCGCCCCTTAGCCTATCACGTACAATGTGTTGGAGTGCTAGCCAATAGAAGAGCGAGTGTTACATGATGATGTCACCACACTGCAGATATTTTATCTACTAAATATCTCTCTACAAAAAAGTTTAGAGAGGGCCGCTCTTTTATAAGCAGAAAAATAAAACAGTTTCGGTCAAATGAGAAAAAGGATCAATCTAGCAGGAGCTACTGCAACAGCAATGCATGCACGGTTAGCACATGTGTAACAGGTCCCGGGCGGGAGGCCTGTAGACAGGTTATATTTTTGGTCTGTGAAAGAACAGTTCAATGAAGAGACAGGCAACAGGTTAGTGCTTAGCTCTCTCGCTTCCATCAGAGCGCGCTTCTACCCACGCCAAGCCGTCCCACCGAGGAGATGCCCCCTTGTGGCGAAAATTAGGACACAACTCCCAATATACATCTTCATAAAAGGATACCGACAAGGCTCTTTTATAATCATAAACACATGAAAACCATACAGAACATACAAACTACAAAGCAATGCATGCACGGTTAGCACATGCGCACTAGAAAAGAAGTGTTGGACTTCAGGTGCACAGCTTGGGGCCCATAGTTGAAGATAAAGATGTGGTTCTATATACTTAGGGGCCCCACTGTGTGCTGAACACTTGGAACAAACCAGATTTAATTATCCAACACACACAGAGCATGACAGCTGCGGGACAGTCTCCACACACAGTCAGCTGTAAAGAATACTAAAGACTAGTTTAAATGCATGTTTTGTTGAAGCAATCCCTCTCTCACTAGACACAAACATTGTTCATTTCCCACAAATGTGTTGATGTTTTCTAACTGGTGATCAAGTTGTTTTTCCTCAGGAGGACGAAATGTCAAACTATGAACAGCTCCCCAGGACTCTCGACAGCATGCTGCAGCAAACTGTGGTTTGTTATTCTGACTGTGCTCAGCATTTATCTGAAGATCTTGTTTGTGTCTTTGCTGCAGCACAGGGACATATTTCTTCAAATTGTACAGGTTTCATGTCAAAATGCATAAGGATCATGTCGTTCCACCTTACTTTGTGATGACTACACGTTATAAATAATAACTGAAATCCTTCAAATAGACGAGAGAGGAGAAACACAACATGCTGGCTCAGTTAGCAAAATTATGTATTTTGACATAATGTGTTCTTATATAAAACAAGCAATCTTTCATAAAACAGTAAAGTGGGACTGAGAATCTTGAGGTTTCTCATCCAAATTGCAACAATTAGGGAAACATGTTGCCCTTTTCTTCGGCTGCTGCCCTTCTGCATGACATTTATATCACAGAGTGCCATGTAGTTGTCAGCAGCCATATGCAGCCTCATTATATCGCATGCTCATGTTTGTAAAAGGTGAACATGTTGAGATGAAGATTTCCTATCGACCAGCAGCATATCTCCAGCAGCTCATTAAAATGCTGCATCGGTAAAAGGGTCTTGTTACTGTAGTACAAACTATTTCTTTCTTGCAAAAAATGTGTTTTTATACAGAAGGATTTATTTGGATGAATCTCTTTTAAAATGCTAAAAATGTACATCTGTTTTCTCTGTCTGTATCCAAGCTTAATGGATACTTATTGCTGTGTACAATTTAAGCATGTTCTAATTTACTACCAAGATAGATTGACAATAAATCACTCTGACGGAGCTGTGTCTGCTGAATGCCTAATCATAAAGTTGTAATTGTCTGTTGTGGACACAAATGTAGCTTTAAATGTGAACAAAAAATACCATTCAATGAAGTGAGCTGTTGTAGATCAACCTCTAATCCACCGAGGTTTGATTGTAGAAGACAAATCAATGGCAGCTGTCTGTGGACATTAACAGCGAATTTATCAGGAGTGTTATTCCCTCATTCTCGACCTGCTTTAAAGGCTCTAATGTACCTGGTTTATTGTTAGAGTGTAGATGAGAAATAATGTCCCAATGGGAATGTGTTTAGGAGTTGGGATTGTTGCTGGTGAGCACCACACTTAACAATCTGTTGAATGTGAAAGTATAAATAGCACATGATCATTGTCTGTTTGCAAGCTTTAAACAAATCCAGCTTCAGTTTTTGACCTCTTTCTTATAAAGATATGTTTTTATCATAGAGCGCCATGATGTTGATTAAGCTGAATGACTAACAGAAATGCCTTTACTTGTTAATGATATAAAGAAATATGTTTTCTGAGCTTGAACTTCTGGAATCTGGGAGAGAATTTCAGCCTTTATTATGAGCATATTTTCAGCATACTGTGTGCAGACTAGACAGACTTGATATGGTGTTTCTGCTGAGGGATAAAATAATCAGCTTCTGCCATCTGCAGGACAAACAGGAAGTCACAACATTAAGGGTAGTAAAGGGACATTTTACCCCCCAACAGTTAAGCATTTTCAAAGACAACACATTTTACAACGAAACAGTTAAACAGAAAAAGGCATGTGACAAAAAAAGACAGGAAAGAAAGATTACACACTGGGTGCCAGACCAAAATACAATTCACTCTCTCATTATAAGTAGTACTGTACTGTACTTGCATAATACAGTTAGATAATGTAATGTAAAGCACTTGTCTAGCAATATATGTTCAAATATAGGAAGTATCTAAAATTGGCTTCAGAATTTAGGACTTTTAATTGATAACGGAATATTTTTCAGAAAGTGTTTCTCTAAGTAATATTAGTTTTAAACATTATGATTGTTGTGTTCTTTTTTTGTGTGCACTGTCACTTTAAGACTTTCTCTCTCGCGCTTTCGGACCTTATCGCCTCCCGTAGTTTCAGGAAGTGTGCTTGTGCGGTGTGTTGTGGATTTCCTGCGCCACTGCTACACTTTAACATATCTATTGTTTACCGTGGACTAAATTAAGCTCACAATATGTCTGGAGGAACCCGTTTGGAGAACGCTAACCCGGTGATCTTCCAGCGGTCCGGAGAGAGGCTGCTGGCGGAGACGGACGCGGATGAAGACATCCATGATCCCATCGACGACAGAGAGATCTTCGATATCCTGTTTAAATACTTCTCTGGTTTAGACTGGTTTCCCACCTGACCAATAACACACGTGCTATTTAAAATGCATTATCAAATCATTCTTGAGAGATAAGTCGCTCTTATTTGTATATAATGTTGGTAGCTGTTGCATCACTCCTACAATGATCGCTTCAGATTACAGTGAAAAGTGCATTTTGGTTTATATTGGTACAACTTCTATATTTTATTCAAGTAGCAAACACATTGATTTGAAATTAGGAGCAATTAAAAGTAATGCAATATGACCCATTTTAAAATAATTCACATTTTATTGTTCTGTGTGTGGACATCACTGTAATATTGCAGCTAGTAAATGTGGGGCTGATTTTAATTCATATGTATTTTATATACAGCTGGGAAGACCCAAGCCAGACTAATAAACAGTAAAGATATTGCATTTATTTGCTGATTATATTTTTGATTAATAATTTGAACCTTCAAAGTAAGCAAACATATCAAATGCATGTCGCAGAGTAATAACTCAAATACAAGGGTGTACAATGTTATGGGCTGGAAGTATAATGTAGAAGAATAAAAGGTAAAAATACCTCAACATTTTGATCTAATAAAGTCCTGAATTAAATGTACTTCCACTGCCTCCAATAAGAAATAAACAATGCTTGTATATATCTTCGTTTTACAATATGACTTTGATTAGTGAGTACTGTAATCATTAGACTAATCTAGTGTTTTAGACATTTCATTAATGCCTTAATAATACACACACATAGTGATTACAGTCCATAATGCAATACAATAACAACATCATGACTGCATGACAGTCGAGTATCCAAACGCAGAGTCTGTGTTATTTTAGATTCTTTAACTAAAGCCACATCTGATCCGATCCATCAACGACCCGGAGCATCCTCTGTCTCTGGAGGAACTCAACGTCCTGGAGCAAGCCCGAGTCAAGGTAGGTGTCTTGAGATGTGATTTGAGATATTCTAATTCTAAACCATTCGTCCATTTCACTCACGTCATTCCTGCAAAACATCCTACTTCACAAATATAAGGACATTTAGCATGATGTTTATGATGATATTTTCTACCTGCTTGTCTTTTCCTCAGGTTGATGATGCAGAGAGCAGTGTGGACGTCGAGTTCACCCCCACAATCCCCCACTGCAGCATGGCGACGCTCATCGGGCTGTCAATCAAAGTGAAGCTGCTACGCTCCCTGCCCGACAGGTTCAAAGTACGTGTGTGTGTTTGTGTATGTGTGTGTGTCGGTACTAGAGATGCACATTTACCACCTGCTCTTTTGATTCAGTCTTAGCTAATATAAACAACATGACATACAATGAGGGATTTCTGTGTGTTTGGTTTTCAATTTCCTGTCCAAACCTTGTGTGTTTTTATGTTCCCTCTCAGATTGATGTCAGCATTACACCCGGGACTCACGCCTCAGAGGAAGCAGGTACATTTTACACAGGAGGCATGATGGGTGATGACGTGTCTTTTTAGCCTTTTTCTGACTAAATAAAACCACAGTCGTTAGTCAGGGGTTGTGGTTTCTCACTTATTTTGTGTCCAAACAAAAGCAGAGATGGTTGTAACATGGCATCACATCATATTTGCAGAAATTAAAAAACCCAGTGCATATTTAAGGACAGCAGGGGCATGTTTAAGCTTACGGTCTCAATAAATCCAGGTAATTACGTCAATCGAATAATAAGGTGAATATAATCCCACACTCAGACAAATATAAATGACTCCAACAGGTTTTTAGACAATATTTCCAGAGTTATGACTTGATTGTGTAAGTGTCTTCTCCTTATGTCCCGCAGTGAACAAGCAGCTGGCCGACAAAGAGAGAGTTGCAGCCGCTCTGGAGAACTCCTCTCTGCTGGAGGTGGTCAACCAGTGCCTCGCCAACAAGAGCATCTGAGCAGCTTTGTCCTCTTCTGCTTTCACCGACTCATCAGCCAATCGCATCTGACGACACTGATGCAGCAAATCAAAGTCTAGATCCCACAGATTTCACTCATTAATCGCCCAACAGGAAGCTCTTGTTTTGAGTGTGTACGCCTGAAGGACGTACACGTTGTTTATCGTCATGCAGGATAGTTTGGACATGGCTTTTCTTTTATCTGTGAAATTTGTGGTCACTTTAGTGGTGAAAAAGGTAATTCAGAGTGATTCATGTTTTGTATAATCTAACATATGCAATACATCATTTTTAAATGATATTTGGGCTCAAGATCTGCCACCACAATCCTCACCTGTATATAATATCGATGCTTTTTGGAATTTTATGATAACTGTACATTTCAGAATTAAAAATCAAAATGATGAAAATATTTCTGTGTTTTATTTGCCAAATGAGTTTCTTTACTGGTAAAAACAACATCAGACATTAAATGTAATCAATGCTGGTGACTCTACCTTATTACACATATTAGAAAATGATCATTTACTTGACAATCTCACATACTGACATTAGAAATGTTATTTAAATTGTATTAAAAACTCATTTTATGGCATTTTGTCAAAGCAGGGGACCAAACAGAGAGGAATGATTCAACTGTAAGCTTATTTTTTAAGGTAGTTGATTTTGAGGTTGTTTTAAGTGGTGTGTAAATGTAACACCCTGACCATCTACTCATGATTTCCAACTGGTTTAGTGTATGTGTGAATAATGCAAAAGACAGATTGGCTCTTCCGGAGATTTCCACACAGGTTATTTTAATGTCTGCGTTCATCCAGCAGGAGGCGCCATCGCCCTGTCTCTGCAAACTCAGAGGAGGAGCAGATTGATAATAAGATGTCCATCAGATCAGAGGAGGCAATCTGGAACAACACAGCAGAGAGTGCATGACCACCCACTCGACCTCTAGCAGCCAGGCTCTCCTTTAAGTATTCATTTACCAGATAAGACACTTATATTTTACACAAAAAGAGGGAAACAATACTGCCAAAAAATCTCTCTAACTGGATGTCAAGGGACGTAAGGTTTATAAGGACTGAGTTAGGATCATCTCTCTCTCTCTACAATGTCAGTTTTTCCCATAATTGGTTGACTCAACACTAAGCAATAGCAACAAAAATAAGTATTACCACACTTTGGACTCAAGTATCTGCTGATTAAATGTAATAATTAAATGTTTAACAGTGCACTCATTGTGTGATCTGTAATGTAGGAAATCTAAATAGTTGGCATTAGAGGCTTATATAATCCCAATTCTGAGCCCGAGTGTGCTATTTGGTTTCACTAAATGCACACACTCAGAGATCCTACCAGAATAAATATATATAAATGTACCCAAAATAAGTCCTGCTGTAAAATTATATAAGTATAAAATGTGAAAAACAATACAAGTGATATTTTAGGACTATTGATGACTCTAGAAAACCCATCAACACACAGTAGAAACATAAGCATGGCTCAGTCAGTAGTGGCTCAGTCAGTAGGGGCTTGGACTGGGAATCGTAAGGTCGCCGGTTCAAGTCCCCGAACAGACTTGAAAATATGGAAGGTGGACTGCTACTTGGAGAGGTCCCAGTTCACCTCCTAGGCCCTGCTGTGGTGCCCTTGAGCAAGGCACCGGACACCTCCAATCCCCCCTCCCCATTGCTCCCCGGGCGCTGCACAATAGCTGCCCACTGCTCCTAGTACTAGGATGGGTTAAATGCAGAGGACCAATTTCACTGTGTGTGCTCTGCTGTGTGCATGTATGTGACTAATAAAGAGGGTTTCATCCTCCGATTCTTTCTTTCTTTCTTTCTCTAAAAACTATTGACCTTTAAGCCTCTAAATAAGTATTATTAGGTTATTATTTTGCCTCATTGTTATATTTTTATATATTTTGAGCGGATAACCAATGTTGTTCCTTAGCCCAGACTAATAAAGACTTCTTTTTTTTCTTGTTCCACATCTGGAAACATTGCATCACTGCTAAAGCCCCGGATAAGAGAAGCAGCCGCACAGCTGCACTAAGCCCAACCCAGAGCCGTACAGAGTAAGGGTTGAGTCCACCAAAACAAGTCAGAGGGAGAAGAGAAACAGGAAGCCAGCAACTGAACTCTCTTAGACGGTATGAAAGCCACAGTGACACTTTTAGTCTACTGACAAACACACTTAAGATATACCTTTATTAATCCCCGTGGGGAAATTCGGGGTAAATCTTAAGTGTGTTTGTCAGTAGGCTAAAAGTGTCACTGTGGCTTTAAATACACCATACTAAATCAGATATTCTTACGATACATACATGTGTGCTAAGTAATTGAACATGATATACTGTATATGTGTTTGCAGTTACTGTTTATAGTGTATAATAATAGCAGTACATTTAGCTGAAATCAAAGAAAGAGAACATGAAGTGACATTAAACTGATTAGTTGCAAAGAAGAGTTTCTAAGAACAGGACATAATCTCACGTATGTTTACTATATAAATTAAACCCAAACTAATGTATATACATGAAACAAGTGTGTGACATTAATGTAAATAAACCTAAAAGGAAGAACATTTGAAGTAGGAAAATCACATGAAAAATAATTGTAAAAATTATAATAAAAAGTAATAATTCACAAACAACATTAAACTATAAAATCTATTATAACAGAAAATATACTACCACTAAGAAATAATAATAATATATTCATATTTATGTATTTATTTTTAATATAGTTTCTCATATATACATCAGGGAAAAGTGTAAACTAAAAGCACATGTAAAAAGGAGACATGTTAGAAACAGTTGTCTATTGTCCAATCTGGGTTAAATAACTATCATTTTTGTAAGAGCGCACAGTTTAAACTTGTTTCAGTTATCAAAATGGTTGTAATGTCCGAATAAAATGTACCTTAAGAACAACAAAAGCACACTTGTAATATTTTTTCCCCATGTAGAAACCTAAGTGAGATTTCAGCATACTGTAGTAACCCTACTTCCTCGCCTGGTGTTCAGGAGGAAAGGCTTGACTGAACCCTGCTTACGCATGGCTCTGGGTCACTTTAGCTGCCTGCTGCCTGCCTGCCAGTCCTCTGCAGACTTCAGGCTGCACACAGCTCCTCCACAACCAACCAAGGCTTATTGAAGACTAAAAACCGTGCACGGCATTTCATACTTCCACAGGTACGTTGGGAACACTTTATCTTTACTTCCGTGTGAGTTTTCTGCGTTTGTGCGAGTGTGGAAAATATCTCCAAGTGAAGCGGAAACCGTGAGACCCGAGTTCGGTTCACAGGCAGAAAAATAAATTGTCATCATCATCATCCAGAAAGCAGCAGCTGGGACTGATTCCAGCAGTGATGGCGAATCAATTGAGAGGGGATGTTTACTTCGCCGTCTACAGAAGCATTCAGTCGGTTTATAAAACAGGGATCTGGCAGGGGTTTGGGCAACAGGCCAAGGGTTGTGCCTTCTTCCTCCTACAAATGATGGTCTTGCATTAGCAGTTTGTACTTCTTATTTTCATAAACTAGTATGTCGTGAGGATGTAGTCGAGATGAACATAAGACATGTGTTTTGAGTTGTGTTGTTGCCAAGTTATGAGCTACAGAGAGAAGGAGCTTAGGGAACAGACTGCAGTGTTTTCACATATTTGGTGTTCTTTTCAAAGAGCTTTGTAGGAACCACTGGTTGGTACACACACACACACACACACACATACAGTACACACAGCATTCACAGATGTGCACAGAAAACATGCTTTTGATTCAGATGGAGATATCATTCACGTAATTAAGTGGCCTAAAGTCAGCCATCCAAGGAGAAGGAATTTGTTTATATATACTGTGTGTGTGTGTGTGTGTGTGTGTGTGTGTGTGTGTGTGTGTGTGTGTGTGTGTGTGTGTGTGTGTGTGTGTGTGTGTGTGTGTTCGCAACCTGTTTGACAGAATGCCATTTGGCTGCAGGCAGTCCTCTCCATGCACTTACAAAGACACACACACACACACACACACAAACTGCTTTGCATGGAGGACATATCAGTGTGTGTGTGCATTAACACACACACTGATATGACACTATTCCTATTGAGTGACAGAAATATAAAATGTGTTCTTCTTCAGAGGCCTGTCTGCTCATCTGCTCAATAATGTGATACTACAGCGGGCTTATTTTAGCCACCAATGGACTGTTAAAGTCAGAACATGCCGGTGCGACTTTTCTTAATATTATGCAAGAGTTCTTTTTTTGGAGAGTTGTCCTTTTGCAGACGTATACTTGTTTAGGGGACGGATGTTAAAGATGCATCCTCTAGTCTGGTCCGGAAATAAGAATCATAAGGAAAAGGAGAATATCCTCTCCGAAATGAATACCCAGTGCATCAAAATAAGCAGAACTCCATATAGTGTTTGTTCCTATGAAAGATTCTCATTTGAAGACGCTGTAGCAATGATCCAGTCTGCCTGGGGTCAACACCTGACACACAATACATGACACATTTCAACATAAACTATATTTGCATTCATAAATATGACATTTATTTAAATTCCCTTTTATATACAATTACATTTAGGCCTATAAGATGCCTCTGAATAAAGGAGGAGGGTTTTTCTTTTATGAAACTACAGTTTTAGTTTTATTTTGCAGTGTGATTTGATCGGTGGTGTGACATAACTAAAATAAGATTAGATTGAAAGTTCATAAACCATTGGATCACTTTATTGCATATTATTTCCTAGTGGATCGGTCGGCATTTGCGTGCGGTTTTATGAATACGGTAAGGGTCTTCAAATGCAAGTGAAGGACATTCAGTCGGTATGTCAATTTACAACTATTCTCACCTCTTAAAAGCAGAAAATGTCAACTAAATATCTCAAGAAGTAGAGTTTTAAAGCCACAGGGAAGTCAAAAGGACTTGTGGGAATGTTGACTTACAAAGGTGTGACCCTGTTGACATGTCTGTGAGTTCAAGTAAAGTGAGTCGCTGTTGTTGTTGTTGTTGTTCTAGACAATTGCTTCCTCAATTAAAAAACGATTTATCCATTTAACATGAACAGAGAGGTTGGAACCCACTGCCAAGAATTCCTCAGAAGATTTCACCGCTTCTTATTCAGCCAATAACTATCGAGAGGATCTGGACCGCTCAGTGTTTTTATCAGGATAAAAAAAAGATATCGAAACACATTCAGAAATCCTTTATTGGTCCCTAAGGTGGGGGGATTCAGGGAACCTTGCAGATAAAAAAAGGCAAATACAACAGCTAACGCACTATATTTAGAAGAGAGCACACGCTAATAATATTAAATACGTACACATGCATAGCAGGATGTGTAAGTTGCACATGAGCAGAGGCATTGCACAACAGTTTTTATATTTATAGGCAGTGATATAGCACAAGAACCAGGGCAAGATACTGCCGTCACCAGTGTGACTTCACATTTTCCACGAGTAGTTAGCAACTATTTTCACTTCTTCATATTAGGCTTGACTTGGTGACGATTTGGAAACATTTTTAAGAGGATTTTGAAGCAAAAACTGGGATTGCTTTGTGGAGTCATGCTAATCTCAGTCCACAAAAAGGTCCTTGTGCAAGCTATATGAGGACGTTCATTAACAGACATCAGGTTGTGTGAGATCCACTGTGAGATAGACCTTATAAAGCTCTTGAGAGGAATTAGATGCAATAACAAGGAGCCAATGTTGGACTTGTGATCGGCCTCTGTTTCTGCATATTTGGGGCTAAGCTAGTTCCTGAGCTGGCTGTCTCTCAGCAGAACTCTGTGCAGATGTTGTTCAGTGATTCTTGGATCTCATCTTCAGTTTACGTTAGGGTTTCCTTGAAAAAAGGTTGTGGTTTTTTGGTCGTTGCCTCTGGTTGTGTGTGTGTGTGTCTCATTCATGTGCTTTGTCACAGAACTAGTTTTAGTTGATTGTAGCCCCGAGTTCTTGGCATTCCTGAAAAGCTCCGTGGGACGAGCCCGGCGTTGGTTAGGAAGTGAGGGGCTGGGTGACTCTCAGCCACGTCTCCCAAACATGAACTCAAATGTATCTCGTGACTCCCATTGAATTGAATTTCATTGTATGCATTAAGAACAGATGCCATGTGAGAAGAACTGCACCACTTTAAAGTGTTTTATGCGCAGTCAGAGGATAGCATGTGTGTGTGTGTGTGTGTGTGTGTGTGTGTGTGTGTGTGTGTGTGTGTGTGTGTGTGTGTGTGTGTGTGTGTGTGTGTGTGTGTGTGTGTGTGTGTGTGTGTGTGTGTGTGTGTGTGTGTGTGTGTGTGTGTGTGTGTGTGTGTGTCGTAGAGGAACACTGTTCTGTGTGCACTCACACACTCACACACTGTTTCCTGTGTAGAGCATGTGATCCTGCCATCTCTCTGTCCATACAGCACAACTCATGACCCTCTGCTTCATGTGTTGTGAGTGCATCCACACAGCCACCATTAAACACAAATCATGTTTATGGTCAGTTTGTTAGAGAGTATGTTAAAAGTGCTCAGTATTAGATTTACTCTTAAAAGCTAAAGTGGCATCGTTCCTTCCTTTAGCACATCAGCTTCTACATGAGGGAAATGAACGCTAAGCTAAAGTTATATTTCATTAATGGTAATGTAAAGTATTATTCGTATTGAGTCCAACTTGTATCACTGTCAATTCCATTCACTTAGCTGATGCTTTTATCCAAAGGACTTACAATAAGTGCAATAAACCATACAGATACAAACAGAACAAGATAAGTGCAGATATATTCACTTCAAATGAGCAAAACTGTGTTTTTAAAAAAGTGCTATTCTTGTTGACTTATATGGCAGGTGGGTTTTCAGTTTGTTGGCTTTCTGCCGTCCTGATATCACTGGTGTCTCAGCATTTGAATTAAGCATCTGTGTACGTCAAAGAGTGTTGAAGTATTTGAAGGACATTTTGTGGCCTCTCAGCTCGGCCTTCAGTGCATGAGTCATGCATGGTGTGATGTGTGATCACAAAGCAGCCGAAGTGAGTGACTAGCCTGGAGGCGAGCTGAGCTAATGTTCATGTGACTGTGACACTGATGGACAGGATGGGGGAACAATTATCTTCTCTCCTATGACTTAACTTTATGTTGGAAACAGTCACTGATGTCATTGGGTAGCAAAGAGGAAATACTGAAACCCAGGCCGGCCTTTTTTGCAACACTGGGCGGTAGTCTTGATATGGCCGGGATTAATCTGTCTCATATGCATGATATCTGATATTTCTGCCCTTGCCAAAACACAATGATTCAGTGTTTGAAACGGATGCTTGATTATGCAGAGGAGCTACCTCTTTTTGTTGGCCTGACAATGCAGACTGTCACCTCATATACTTTGTAAAATAAATAAAGTCACCCCTCCGCTCTGTCAGTTAAAGAGGGCCTATAATTTCTGAGGGGGTTTTCCCTTTCCTGTAATGTGTTGTATAGGTTTTGGTGCATGTCAATGGTCTGCAGAGGCTACACAACACCATTGGACTGCTTTGTTTACTTCCTGAACATAGTGACATCAATATGTAACACTCATACTTCTATTATGTGATAGGCTAAGGGGCGGGACATCTCTAAGCGGTTGACCAATCACAACAGAGCCGGCCAGCTAACCAATCAGAGCAGACTGGGCTCTGGTTTCAGACAGAGGCTGAAAAGAGGAGCTGCAGCACAGGCAGTATGAGAAACATAAAGAGCTTTTTGAACATTAAAGCATGGAGACATGTCAGTAGAGGAACAAAATACAAATATGAACCTGAAAATGAGCCTTTTTTTTTACTTTAGTTCCAAACTTAATTAACAGTGTTAGAAACATATCCAATGTTATGCAATACATGGGCTGTTTTGTTCTCTAATTTACTGAAATGGTTGATTTAGGAAAACAATCCAGATTTCTGAGGAATATACTCCTTTTGATTTGATTTGTGTCAGGCTAAGTACCGATTCCACATTGTGAGCATTTATTCAGGAGCCAATTGCAATGGCCTCTGTGGGGAAGCTTTTTTATTTAAAGGTTAAATGAAGTAACAGCTCAGACACGTTTTTTCCCCTTCTCTGAAAACTGGAATACAGCTGGGGGAAGCAGGGGTGTCTCTTTAAGACGCGGCTCTGGTGCTGCAGTTGGCTGGAAAGAGGAAACAAGAGAGAGTATTGAAGTGAAGCCGATGCTGGGTTGGCAGGCCGCCGCTGACTGTGTAACGAGGCAGGAAGTGTGACACTGAGAGCACAGGAAGTCGCTGCTGCGGAGCTATGCTAACCCTTTCGCCCAGCAGCTCCGGGGCCTGGGATCAATTTGCTTTCAGTTAAATGGAAGTGGCTCCTCGATTTCAAACTGTTTATTTTTGCTTCATGTAGATCTGATGCGTAGAGGGCTTCTCGTGTCTGACACATTTCAGAGTTCATGCAAGAAAAAAGACTTTGTGAGGTGAAGGAATGCCAAGTAAATGACACATTTCAATGGGAATCAATGGAATTTTTTGAGCAGCATACACCCATTTGCTTCTGTGATTTTCCATGATTCCCCTAATATGTTCCCTTTTCCCTCCTCATATCTCCTTATTTGTCTCTCATTCAGTATTTGCTGCACTAATTTGACTATCTTGTTTCCCACCAGTTTCTATTCATGTAATGCTTTGCTTTGGGGGCGTCGTGTAGGTGCACTCAGTCACAAACAGTCAATGTGATAATCAAACTTTTTCTCACGCATCAAAAGAAGTACGTAAACTGACGTCAGTCTCATCCTTTTGACATTACGGGTTCTCCTTTCTTCACTGGATGCCGGCGTTCACAGAGGAAGTACATTGTGTAATCAATCATGACCTCAGACATCACAGAAAGGTTCACATTGTCATCTTTGTCCATAATACACTCATTTATCTGGCGAGGTTTAGTGATTCATTGCCAGTCTAATATTAAATTAAATGGAAATCCCGAAGACTTTGATTTTGATGTAGAGTTCTGACCCTTTCCGAGAAACAAACACATTAATTTGTAGAATAACATTTTGAAAACAGTCGTTTTCGTAGTGTAGTTTTGCATTTTGCTTCTTTCTTTAAGTTTAAAAAAATGATTCCTTGAATTCTTTAGAGCCTAGTTTAATTAATGTTATGCGTTAGGCCATGTGTTTCATAAAACATGCTGTATATACAAAGAAAACATACTTTCATACTAAGGAGGATTGTACAGCTGAAATGGGACTGCACGATTTGGAAAAACATTTTTTTTAATTAATCCTGATTATTTTTGACTGCGATTATGATCTGATTCACGTTATAAGAAGGATTCTTAATTTTTAGAAAAAATATTCTCATGATCATAAAAGTATGATTTAGGGCTGAACGATTTTGGAAAATAATCTAATTGCGATTTTTTTCCTCAATATTGCGATTTAATAATGCGATTATTTTTTCAAGGTCCTCTTCTTATGTATTTTTCAACAAACACAAGCAATAAATCAATCGTGATTACAATCGTGAACCTCGTGAGGTAGCAACAGTAGCGAGGCACGTTCTGCACAATACCTGACGTTGCAGCATCTTCCTTTTTAAAGCCAAAATAATTCCACACAACTGACGTGCCGCCCCTCTTTGGTACCAAACTTCCAGCCGTGCACTCTTCTGACGAGCCTGAGGTCATTGTGCAACAGGTTGAAGCGCAGCGTTGACTTCTTTCCCTGCCTGCTCGGCTTCGCTCGGCTCCGCTCGGCTCGCTCGCAAGTCACGTGACCAGACCACGTGACCAGTCAAATCGCAGCCTTTGCGGTTGGAAAATCTCGTTTTGTCATATCGCGATATTATCGCAAATGCAATTAATCGTTCAGCCCTAGTATGATTTAAAAAAAAGAACCTTACGGTGTATTTTCTTTTTTTTAGGGGAAGATCTTTAAGAAGCAGCTTAATGTTGTCTCATTAGGGCTGTAGAATAGGATTTGTGAGACAGGATATCCCTGCAAATCCACAATACTTATTAAGCTTTTAACAAATATTTAGCACTTTCAATATTGCCCTCGTCAAGTTTCGATCATTTTGATTAATTGTGCAGCCCTGCTATGAATGCGTTTTAGTTATAGTTAAAATGTTCAACCAAATACTTTGTGGGCTGCAAAATACTGAAAGTGTCTCTACAGACCTTGAATATAATTTCAGATTTATGATAAATCCCTAGCCCCCCCCCCCCACCCCCGTCTCTCTTTCAGGTGGGGAAGTAAGAAAGAGGAAGTGGCGTGTGTGTCGTATATACAGTTTGTGTGTGTTAAAGTTGGAGTTCTCTGAATGTGAGATGCATTTAGAGGAAGAGGAATCGAGAAGTTCAGCTCCGTGCACAATGTATGATTTTTTAAAGATTTTTAGACGCCGCTAATCTTCCGCATTTCTTTCTGTTTTCAGCTGCATGTGGCTGCTCTTCACATTTTGCAATTTTATGAGGAATGATCTACGCTGCTTCTTTTACTGCCTTCTGAACGTGCTGCTGATTCTTCTATGGACACAGATTGAGTAAGTAGTCGAGATATTTTCTACACTGACTGATTTTCATGTTGTAGAAGTAGGATCATCAGGAAAATCACACAAAACAAGACTTATGAAATAATCCTCTTCCTGCGACACAATGCAAAGGAATTATACAAAGGCAGTTTGTATCATGATGGATAACTAATGCAAAATAAAGAAGGTGGTTAAACAAATGTTGACATGATCTATCAGAGATAAAGGGGTTTGATAACTTTCATTAGCATCTGTTTAAAAAATGTGTGCAAATGTCCATATTTAAACATACTTCAGTCACATCTGGATACACTGAGGAAGCACACATGGACAGATTCCTTGTTAAAAAGAAATAACTCTTTCACAAATACATAAGAGCCTTTCGGACCGACGAGTCGACGCTCGTCTGCGAACCTTTTTTGTCACAACATTTATTTCTTTATTTGAAGACTGTTCAAGAGGTCAAATTAACCTCTAAAACAACAGCGTTTCAACCACAACTGCTGCCAGATGCAGCTGCTGCATGTGTCTCTGTGAGCAAGTGCATGTGAACCCACCACAGGATGTTAGCTTAGCCACTCAGCACAGTTTCTGCATAGCCAACACATTTATTACCACACTCTGCAGCGTTCACAACGCCTAAAATGACCTTTTTCTCTGAGCTCATGTTCACAAGCAACCCAGGTGGTTTTACTTTTAAAAGACAAGCAGCACTATAAGATCCTCTTGATGATATCTCGAAGAGACAGCAGGTTTATTGTGGGAGAGAAACTGGGAACACAGGGATTTTAGCCTTTGCAGACCGTTTACATGAACAGAAACGTATATAGCACACGACAGGAAAAGGACACCCCAAAAGTATAATAAGGCCCTGTTAATGTTTGGGTGGATTTGAGTCATAAGTGATGGGAGGTTTCAGCGAACGCACCCACTCCCACCTATCATCACCTCTGTGGAAACCAAAACATTCTTCTTTTTATCTCTAAAGAGAATCCTTAAGTAAGCTTCTTGAAATAATCTAATAGAATCGGAGGATGAAACCCTCTTTATTAGTCACACACAGCAGAGCACACAGTGAAATTGGTCCTCTGCATTTAACCCATCCTAGTACTAGGAGCAGTGGGCAGCTATCGTGCAGCCCGGGGAGCAATGGGGAGGGGGGATTTGAGGTGTCCAGTGCCTTGCTCAAGGACACCACAGCAGGGCCTAGGAGGTGAACTGGGACCTCTCCAAGTAGCAGTCCACCTTCCATATTTTCAAGTCTGTTCGGGGACTTGAACTGGCGACCCTACGATTCCCAGTCCAAGCCACTACTGACTGAGCCACTGCTGGACGATTGAAGAAGTTACCAGTATGAGGATTGAACCCATGACCTTGGCGTTATTAGCACCACGCTCGAACCATCTGAGCTAACCGGCCTAGTAACAGAACAGCTGTATAAATATACTTCTTCTCATTTTGTTCCAACTTTTGAAGGTCACAGTCTCAAGTATCTCATTCAATCAATCAATCAAGTGTTATTTATACAGCCCAATATCTCAAATTACACCTTTGTCTTACTGGGCTTTACAGTGTGTATACAACACACTCTGTCCTTAGACCCTCGCAACAAATGAGGATAAACTCTCAATGGGGGATGGAGGGATCCCTCTCCCAGGACAGACAGACGTAAAATAGGTTTTGTGTGAATGAAAAAGATAACATCGTTTGCTGTACGTAAATGTATTCATACATGTGGCTTTGACAGAGCGTGAGCTGTTTTGCTTGTGTCAACTCACCAAAAAGTGTAGTTTTTGGAGATTTCTGCTGGAATTTTTTGCTGTGTGTGTGTGTGTGTGTGTGTGTGTGTGCGTGTGCGTGTGTGTGTGAGTGTGTGTGTATGTGTGTGCAGTTTCTCTAATGAGTTCTAAGAGCACAGGAGGTTCACTGGCAGGATGAAGAAGCCTTTTTATGGCCATTTGTAAACTGAAACACATGTTAGTGTAATTCTGTGTGTGTGTGTGTGTGTGTGTGTGTTAATGGTGTATCTTCAAAGGATCCACACCCTCATCTCTCTCTCTCCTTTTCCCTCTCCCGCTCTACTACCCTCTCTGTCTGTCAATGGTGCCATTGTGAATGCTCAGCTAATATTAGGGTGTGTGTGTGTGAGTGTTTGTGTGTGTGTGTGTGGGGGGGGGGGAGATAGAGAGAGAGAAGTTGTGTTGTGCATTTTAAATTTCGACACACAGGCCCGTGTCTTTTGGCGGAAGTTGTTGCCTCTCTGCATTCACTCCGAGCTGCTTCAGTATCCTCAGCTAATCTTGCACAATCGAGCATTCAGTCTGCGTACACATCGAGTCAGTTTGCAGTTTCTCTGTTTTTTAGTATATATAATTCATTCATTAACAGATGCACTTTGCTCCAAATTAAAACTCATGTTTTTACATAAGATATAGGTGAGAAAAAGCCA
Source organism: Eleginops maclovinus (assembly GCF_036324505.1). NCBI lineage: Eukaryota > Metazoa > Chordata > Actinopteri > Perciformes > Eleginopidae > Eleginops > Eleginops maclovinus. Next base: position 20,466,812 of record NC_086370.1, read on the forward strand.
AACAAAATGAAAATATAATATTAACGTACACACTAACTAAAAAAGGTTGTATTCTAGTTAGCCGTTTGTAATCATAACACTGAGAAAAATGTCAATTTTTTAACCACACAAACCAACAAGGGGTTTTCCATTACAACCACCCCCATTCTGCTGGTGTTACATCTGCCGTTTAGTAAGTGTCATTTCACCACCGCTGCAGGAAACGAGTCGATGTGCTGCTCAATTTATCCTGAGCGAAACTGTGAAAACCACCTTCACTCATATTTAGACAGAAAAACCTTTGAGATTCTTGCTCTAACCAGGACAGATGAATAAAGTGCCTTCAGAACAGCTAATAGTAACTGACTAATGTCTCTGCCACAGTTGGTTCAGTTTCACAGGAGGTCCAACAGAAACGTCTGTATTTGTCAGCACCATGGAAACGTGCACCTTTGCATTTGGCTTTCAATCTTCAAATCTGCAGCGCTGGTTAGTCGTCAGCAGAACTCCTCGGTTGTGAGTCGCTTTTCCTGTTAAAGTTTGTCTTTTTTAGCCAAAACCTCACCCTGACTGAGGTTGTTACAAGAGGCTTAACTGAAAAAGTGTTGATGCATTTCCCACATTAAGCTCTGAGCATATTTCCTGAGAAATTCTACCAACAAACATTTAATACTCTGCAGAAATTCAACACTATATCTTATGCTTTTTTTAATTTGAATTGTAATATCATGCAGGCATCATACAATTGTACAGCCTCCATTATAAGTAGAGCATGCTTAAGCCCTAATACTGATGCATGTTGTCCTGTTTACTGGCCCTCGCTCAGTGTTTAGATTATTTTCTGTGGCTTTCTTCCATCCATGTCTTTATTGGGATAAGAGGGATGGTCATATTAACACTAAATGTAAACAGCTTATCTTTATTAAAACCTTCACTAGTATTAGTTTAATCTACTACTTATGTGGATATTGTCCTCAGAAATTGCATAGTATTCTACAGAGACCGCAGCTGATATGATAAAGATGATGTTTTACTCAAAAGCATGAAAAGAAATGTTGGTAAACCCTCATGTGAAATCTACATACATGTCACATGTGCAACAAATATACTATTAGCACTTTCATGACTACTACTTGGTGGTTCTGTGAGCTATGTGCTACTATTAGCGTGACAGCATGCTGAAAATAAGATGCTAACATGCTAAGTTTATAAGATATATTGTTTACCTTGTTTTATTACAACCTCGCTGTGCAGCTAGGGGTGGAGTCGGGTGATGATCACTGAGATTCATTAGAATTCCTCCTCTTGGGGCCATCACCACATTATAAGCTACAGGGACTGACCTCTACTGTAAATCAGTAACAACTAACTAGAGCTAATATAAATCTTTTAAATCCAACCACTTTTCTCTGGGTACCGCTCGTAAATTGTCCTTAAATTTGCACATGGCATGTTCCTTGTGGTGATTGTTTCCTAATTTTAAAGTGGCACGAAATCCAAGTAAGTGACATTTTTATTGGCATTAAACTAAAAAAGTAGTTTTAGGTCTTAACACGTCATGGCTCAGGGTCCATTGTAAATGTAAAGGACTGTGTTTGGTTTGGATGTCCAGGCCTGATTTGACCTATAAAGTGTTGCTATCATGCAAGAGGAGAGGCCAGTGGAAGGGGTGCTCTTACTCCACCAGTACCGGGAGTCCTCAATAAATAATGCAATTTATAGCAATGCAATATCTGAGGAAGTGCAGTGTGCGAGCTCTTTATTAAGGTTGGTTCAAGCTACCATTCGTCTAAGGATTGTTGTGTTCTGCTTGTTCGATACAGGATACACTTTGTGGTTCACAGCAGAATGTCAGAGAGACAGAATCTCAAAAACAGTTTTCAGTTTGAGACGTTAAAGGGGACAAACCTTCAAAAGGATAAGGAAAGGTCACTGAAACTATCAGACAGGCACTTAGAGAAAAGGCTAATAGGTGATGCAAGGATGAACATAAAGACTAAATGAGTAAGTGTATGGGTAGAGCATGCATGAGGAGGAAGGAAGGGAAATCATGGGGATAAACTAAGGCAGTGTGAGGGAGTCGTGCAAGATTTAGAGGAGGAAAATGATGCGAAGACGTGGAGGTATCATCCACTGGCAGCCGGATGACTGCGGTGCTGGAGCCGCGTGGTGACTTCCTGTTTGTCAGCAGCATACAGGAAGTAGCAGGCCTCTGGAGGATCGTGTGTGTGTGTGTGTGTGTGTGTGTGTGAGACTTAAAATGAAATGAGAGGCCTAGCGACAGGCTGCTTTCAGTGTGTGAGAGCGATAGTGTCATTTGCTTCATCTATTATCTGGTGATCTATGTACAGTTAGCAATTATGCTCGGATAGAAACAGGTTTAAAGCTGATCCTGTGAAACTGCAGGTTACAATTGTGATTGACAGGTTCAGGTTTCATGAACATCACTGAACAGTTTGCATCATTTATCGCAAGTCTGCAGACATTTTTGTGTATTTCTTCGATGCATTCATTGCATTCGGTCCTAAAACCTTCCATTATAAGGATAGGGTGATGAAAATGACCTAAAAAGCTGCAGTTAAGTTCAGGAAGACTTTTCTTGTGTCAGTAACGAGAGTAAGTAGACTGCTTGTGGGTCGCTAAATGCAGGTTGTTGTTTTAATTGGTATTTTTAATCTGTGTTGTTTGCATGCTTATAGTTTTGTTTACTTCCTGCACTGACAGGATACAAGAAAGCCTCTTTATTTGATCTCCAGTTTAGAATCATCTATTGTACAAGATCTAAACTGCATTAAATGGAAGATAAATAAGGAACTGTAATGGTTAAGATGCAGCACAGTAACAGTCATATCAGAAGCCTGCTGCTGCTGCTGCTGCTGCTGCTGCTGCTGCTGCTGCTGCTGCTGCTGCTGCTGCTGCTGCTGCTGCTGCTGCTGCTGCTGCTGCTGCTGCTGCTGCTGCTGCACGGCTTTCTTTGCATGCACGTTGCACTCCTGGACTCACAAGTGTTCGGGATGTTGCTTTCCCCTCAGTCACTCTTTTAGCTTGTTAAAAATGTAAACCTAGAGTATAAACAGTAAGTCAGTTAATAGAGGCGGTTATTGAAGTTGCACTGCCTTTCAAAAAGTGAACTCAGTGACACTAAATCTAATAATAACAATAGCATAAACATAGAAAAGGCATCCCAGCATCTGTCTTGTTTTGCACACTACACTTAATGATTGTTCTCATAGTTTTTAAGAAAGAGTATCTGTCACAGCTGATGCACAGCTTGTATTTTGGTCATGTTTTAAGGAACTCAAACCGCCAGTTCCTGTCAGATCAAGTTTTTATTGTACATTTCCTGCTAGCTCACTATTAGCCGAGCTTATTGGAGCTATTAATGTTGTTGTCCATCCCATGTTTGAGGCTTTTAAATACGTGCTCCACTACATGTCCCTCTGTTGTGCTACTTTACTGTGAAAACACCCAGCAATATCTACAATGTGAACCAATGTTTTTTTTAATTCCTGGAAAAATGTTTTTAAAGGTCTTTCAAAAAAGTAAGTTTGGTGTTTAATTCACATTTATGCAAATAATCGATCGAACCACAAAATCAAACCTCATTTTCACCAGATGTATGGTCTCCTCTTTCTCTTCTCTTACCTGTACTTTGTTTCCTCGTACTGTCTCTGGCTCTCCTATACATGGGCATGAGTGTCAACGAGATCCATTTAGGGAAGTGAGAGTGACTCTTTTGGCTGCTGCCTGCTTCGGACAAAATGTAATGAAGTGTTGCATCTAGTTGCCGTTACAGGAAATGCACCTGATGCACTCACATGAAGTGTTATTAACTAAATATGAGCTGCACACTAAGCAGCATTAGATTATGTTTTGTTGTGTGTTTGACTCAATGTTGGAAGAAGTACTCAGATATTTTAAAGTAGAATAGTTGTTTCTGTCTCCTCTATATATATGTGTCTACATATAGTGCAAATTAACTCTCAGAAGTCTCATTGAGATACATTTAGAGAAGTGAAATTGCAACTAAAAATGAAACTACAAGTAGAAGTACCTCAAAACGTACAGTACCTGAGTAAATGTACTACCAAACTGTGTGTACTGTAGGTGTGTAACCGTAACACCTGGAAACACTATCAGTTAAAACATCCTACTATAATAATCCATATTTGATTAAAGTGTGTGTGATGTGTCCTCCAGGGTGCAGCGCCCCGTGCAGACAGCGTAACGTGGAGCCAGGAAGATGCCAGCTCCTCCTCCCCCACCACCCCCGGGGCCTCCCCCCCCTCCGACCTTTGCAGTAGTAAGTCATGTTATGTGTCTGTCTCTCCGCTCAGTGAGCACACCAGCAGAGACATCTTGTGGATAAATCTCGTCACGGCACGTCTTCTCCTGAATGCTACCTCCATCGTCTCTTTATCTTGGCTTAAATTAGGGCTGCACGATTAAAAGAATTACTTGTTGCAATAATAACGACTGATAATGCAATTGTGATACGATACTCGATGTTACAAGGTATGAAACATTATTTATAGGATCCTTGAAAAATATTTTTAAATGAATACAGAATACAGTTTGAAAGCAGGAACTTAATTGCTTTGTTTTTTATTTGTCAACATATGTATATGTAAAATCAAGAAGATCAGACAAATCCATTGACACCAAGCATGTCCGGATAGCTTAGTCGGGAACTTCCCTAAAAGACGTTCCAAAAATAGGCTGTTTTGGCGATTCCACACAGCAAGTACTGACATGATTCTTTTCCGAAATGCTGCAGCGTACCCTTAAGGTGGGTGGAACATCCAGAATATGTTTTTGCAGGTTTCGATAATGCAAATCCGATGACATTACAGGTCATTGTGCAGCCCTTGTTTGAATCATTAAACAAACACAGATCGATAAGTTGTTTGCCGTCCTGATGTGTGTTCTCAGTAATTGAATGTGTGTGTTTGTTTCAGGCCAACACAGAGAAGCCAGCTCTCAGCCGCTCGGCGCAGAGTGGAAGGAACGCTCTGTTGTCCGACATCTCTAAAGGCTCCAGATTAAAGAAAACCGTCACCAATGATCGCAGCGGACCCTCGCTGGATAGTAAGTCAGGACATCTTTAATAGCACTCGTCATTATCTTTACTGTCCTAAGTAAAGGATCGTTTACAGACGGCTTAATCATATTAACCTGGCAGACAACACTAACCTCCTTTAAACAAAAAATAACACGAGACATAGAGAGAGAAACTCAAAACAATATCCCTTTAATGACCAATTAATTTTGTTTTTGTCTCTCCCCCTAGAACCCAAAGGAGGAGGCGGTGGCGGCGGGGGAGGAGGGGGAGGTGGAGGTGGAGGTGGAGGAGGAGGAGGTGGAGGTGGAGGTGGAGGTGGAGGTGGAGGAGGAGGAGGAGGAGGAGGAGGAGGAGGAGGAGGAGGAGGTGGAGGGTCTCCTTCTGGTTTAGGTGGCCTGTTTGCTGGAGGGATGCCCAAACTGAGGTCTGCAGGAGGCGGTAGTAGAAATGGTAAAGTATATATATTATTTTATGAATTAAAGTTGGCATGTTCTTCCGGTGCAGTGTGGTCCTCAAATACTCCTCCCATTGTTGTAGATTATCTGATGGTCAAAAACATAGAAAACATTGAGTAACGCATCTGATTCAGACTGCCAGCCCAAACTGTTTAATGAAGTATTTTTTAGATTGTGTCCAGACTGAAGAAATTCAGGACAGCTGTGTCTACTGAAGTTTCAAACGTCATAAACGAGTGATAAAAATGCTATGGATGCTATGTTTTAATGATGTGATACTAATCGAATTGGCCGTTTAAATATGTCTAAAGTGTCTCTTGTGTTCCTCACAATGTTGGAAAAAATACCAACGATCAATAAATGAAAGGAAGCGCAATTTCTTATTAAAGGGGAAATACTGGACCTCCATTTCTCGTGCTCCTGAATCGGACACCAGAGTAGCTGCTGTGATCCTCACCTAACAGAGTTCATGTTTTTCTGTTTTCCCAGACTCAGCACCCAGCAGAGGACCTGTGTTCCCACCAGGAGGCCGCTCTGGTGGTCCCAGCCCCTTTGGTGGTGGTGGGGGTGGAGGCTCCATTGGCCCGCCTAAACTCCCAGCAGCCCCTGCTAGCGTCCGTAACAGCGTCCCTGATCTTCCGAAGGGCCGACCAAGTCTCTCATCCAGACAAGACACTCCAGGAGGCCCCCCACCTCCTGTACCCAACACACCTCGACCCAACCAGAGCTTCCAGTCTCACGGGAGCCCGTCTCCCCCGTCACTCCCTGGAGGACCCCGGCCCAGCCCCGCTTTCGGACCTCCTAGCGTCCCACCAGGGAGGCACGGACCTCTCCCGCCCCCACCAGGAGGCCCCTCATCTGGGTCGAGACAAGGGTTCTCCGCACCTCTTCCTCCAACCCCGAACAGCAGCAGACCCTCCTTACCTCCCACTCCTGGAGGGAGGCCTCCACTCCCTGACGACAGACCCCTCCCTCCCCCAGCTCCTGTGGGGGGTCACAGGCCATCTATGCCCCGCGATTTTCCCCCTCCTCCTCCTCCCTCTACCAACTCCAAGCCTCCCTCCGTCGTCTCTTCCTCCTCTCCCTCTCGGGCCTCATTGGGTGGGGGTGCACCTCCTCTTCCGCCGGGACGACCGGGACCTCCTCCTCTCCCCCCTCACCGGCTGGAGGTGACGACCACAACATGCCACGCCTGCCCCAAAGAAACATGTCACTGAACAGGTAAAGCTTTATCGGTTTTTTGGTAAATGTTAGTGGACAGCATTTCCCATCAGTCTCTGTTCTGCTTTTGGGGTCTCCTCTTTCCTGTAGTATAGGTTTGTGTGCATGTAAAGGGTCTGCAAAGGCTAAAATCCCCAAGTTCCTGAAACGCCTCCATTGGACTCCTTTGGTTTACTTCCCGAACATAGTGACACTCACTCTGTAACAATCGCGCTTCTATTGGCTAGCGCTCCAACACATTGCATGCGAGTGGCTAAGGGGCGGGACATCTGTTAGCAGTTGACCAATCACAACAGAGCCGGCCAGCTAACCAATCAGAGCTCTTGATTTGATTATGGGCATAATTGAACCACTTTAACGTGTTTGATAAAAGACACTTTATGTCAAACTGCATGAGGTTTTTTTTCACAATTAATTGGTGTTTCTCCTAAGCAGCCACGCTCCAGCTCCACCACACGGTCGGTCAGGACCTCTCCCTCCTCCCCCCAACGAGAGACCGCCATCTCTTGGGAGGAACCAGTCCTCCACACGCACAGGTGAACCGCCTTTCATTTAATATTAATAACTTTAAATAATATTCAGTATCATAATAGAATTTCACTGCTAACATGTGATTTGTATTTCTACCTCCACAGGTCCTCTGCCTCCCCCTCCTCCCTCAGGTCGTAGCACGGGTGGGGGCAGTGTGAGGTCATCATCAGCGCCTTCTCCTATTGGTCGGCCTAGCCCGGGACCTGGCGGTAGACCTCCCTTGCCTCCAGACAGGCCCGGTGCAGGGGGGGCTCCTACTCCTCCACCGCCCATGGGGAACGGCTACCACAACCAGATACAGGGTGAGCTAACCCCTGCAGGAACCAGCATGATATGGTGGTTTCTTTCAACCCTGTCCTCTCCCAGTCTGCCTCAGTGTTGTTTTTACCACATGATTTCCACTGTGTTCAGCCATGGCAGAGGAACCCACTGACCCCTGTTAGTGTTGTTTTTATCCCATTGAACCACAAAGTCAGTTTGATTTGGACGGCAGGAGGGAAAAGAGCTTTCAGAGGGTCCAAAATGACCTGCTCCATATTCTCTGACTCGAAGGTAGTTTTGGACATATTTTAAGACGCAAATACTGGACTGGATATCAAACTAAATACAAAGGTGTGCAATCTGTATATTCAACCTCTCAGTTAAGATAAGAAGTATTGATCCCAAACTGCAGCAGCATAAAACAAAACAAGGCATTGCACAAATTAGAAATTAAAAAGCAGAAATAAACAATTCTAAAATCGAAACATCCCAAAATAGAAATAGTAATTAACCGACATTAGAGAGTAACCAAATTAATAATATACATGTCAGTTGACTATGAATAAAATATCTATAAACTGTCTGACAAATAAACAGTATTGAAGTTAACACAATGTAAAGCAGGATATTATGTACATAAGGAGCAACGAATGGAATATTAAATAGATTCTTTTATCAGATATTTCCTGATTTTAAAACAAAAGTTTGATTATTTCTTATTTAACATAAACTGTGCTTTTTAAAAGGTCTTTTTAACATACAGCTTGATAAACTACTGCAATCATTTGCTCGTTTTGAGTATTACAAATATATATTTTAGTTTGAAAATGAATTGTAATGTCAGTGAATCTTTCTCACTCGCTACTGAAATAACAATTATACGTATTTACTTTCTTGTATTGTCTTTGCACCAGCGGACTCCAATGATTGTGTTCTCGATGAACCTATTGATCTTTATTTAAGTTACTTACATACTTTTTTTGCACATACTCTATATACAAATTGCCACCTACTTACACTGCCTCACAGGATATGTTTTATCTTCAAATTCAAGCTACTGTACAGCATTTTATTATGTATATGTACACTATGTCTATAAATGTAGTTGATTGGAGAGTATTCTAATTTATTTTGTATATTTTATAGTGTTTAGATACTTTGTCTGTCTGTCTGTCTGTCTGTCTGTCTGTCTTGTCTGTCTTGTCTGTCTTGTCTGTCTTGTCTGTCTGTCTGTGGGAAAGCCTGTCATTGTGTCATGGCAGTATTATGAATGTGGCAGAAACCCGCTGACCCTCCATTTTCTCTCCAAAACAGACGAGTGGGAAAGTCGGTTCAATTTCCATCCGGTGTCGGACCTTCCTCCACCCCAGCAATACGTCCCATCACAGAAGACCTACCCCAGCAAGATCGGCAAGTCTGACGGCAAGTCTGATGTCAAGTCTGACAGCAGAGGTCAGTCACATGCGCGCACACACACGCACACACACCACACACACACACACACACACTTTTTGTTTGTTTTGACTAATATCACATCTTTAGTTACCAAATAGCCAACCGCCATTTTTTTCTCAATCACTAAAATCAGCCATAAAATCTTTTTGGTTGTTGGTTAAACAGAAAGCCACATAAGTCCCTCACTACTGAGAGATCACCAAACAATCTTAATATGCAGGTTAAATGATATGCAATAGGATAGAGTGGTGCGTATAGTTATATAAGTTAGAAACCAGAAGGGGTCTGACTCATTTTGGGGTTTTAGGACTCATTCCTGCACCACTCTATAGTCTCTTATACAGTGAAGTTACTTACAGGCCTGTTGGACTGTGACACACTGCCCCCTGGTGGCAGAACAATGTATCTCCTTTGGGAAGCTAAGCTGTCATACTAACTCCTCTGTGTCTATCCTTTCTTCCCAGGTTCTGGTAAAAAGGAGAGAGGAGCTCCCCCTCTTCCTCCTCTACCCAGGTGAAGAAGACGTAGCATCCAAAAAGCCCTGGAACAACTTTCTCTGCTTCTCTCTCTCTGTCTTCCTCCCCCTCTATGTTACGCTCATTGTGCTTTTTACCTGCGGCATGTGGTCTCATACATGTGAAATGGACCTGAAGTATGGGGGACCAAGTAAAAGGACAAACTCACAATGTGGAGTTTGCATCATGTGCCTCAAAGACCAAAGCCTGGGAACACTCCGGTACACTGTGTTCAGAAAATGTCTTTTACAACCATACTAGACCTTTGTTTTCTGATGAAAAACAGCAGTAGTTTCATCCCTTTTTATTCCATTAACTCACTTTTCCTCCTCTCAGTGTTACAGTCTGTAAATTGCTCGCTAGATATTATATTTTACAAACCAGCTACAGATTTTGAAATTACTCTTACTCGACAAACACACCAACATTTTGCATGTAGCATTTGTCTCGTCCCCAGCCTGTTTTCTCACACAGCACTAGATGAAGCTTAATGTTACGGCAATATGTTTGCCAACAATGGAGTGCACGGGTTACAGTGCGACCAATTGGATTGTGTTGGCTTCTTCTGTTCCAGTGTTTCCCCTTGTGCCTTGTTCAGGATTGTTTTTTCAGGCTGCTTACTTAAGGGAATACACCTTTTTTGTGCCTTAAATTATGTATGAATGTTTTGTTCAGCTGGATTGGATCACCTGCTGATGTAAACAGAAGCAATAAAGCAGCTTCGATTGCTTCAACATACTTAGAGAAGTAGTGTCTTAGTCGTGTCGATGCAAAGACAGGCATGAAACCAAACTAAAAAGCACCTCTTGCCACAGCTGCGTGAGACCACCAGGGGAGACGCAGGTGTTTTTCTTGCCAAAGCCTCATGTGCCTTCACAGTATGCACATCTGCATCTGTGTGTTTCTGTTCCAACAGGTACTTTTCATTTGATGGTCAAATGGGACGTGAGGATGCATTTACTGTCTGTGATTGTTTTAAAGGACGTTGTGTGGTGTTACGGTAGCGTTGGTGTACAATAGAAGTGATTCTTATCTTGCCTGTTTTGTTAAAAAGCTGCGTATGAAGGACCTGTGTATGTATCTTTATGATTTAATCACGTGGTATTGAAGGACTGTATTATTTTAAGTTATGTTTCAGAACTGTGCAGTATTACGTTTAGTTTTATTTTTGCTTCATCCAGCACTGCTTCAAATGGTCTTCTGTATTCGTGATGTATATTACCATGAGTTGGTCAAGGTAGGATTCTCTTAAAGACAATCATATGGAAGGAAACTTATTTACACCAATAAATAAAATGCTTTAAGATGCTTCATGTGCTCTACCATCGGTGAACTGTGGATTCATTGGAATATGCGGATCCTCAAGCACAAGGGACGGTGGAGTGAAATATTATGTATTACCGAACAATATGCATCATTTACATGTATGTGCAATAAAGCTGGACAATGATTCAACCGCGTGTCATGATGTATACGACAAGTACGTGATATACAAATATAACACAACCTTTTCCTACAAGATGCAAAAAGGAAGGATCACAGGTAATTAAGCATAGAGTGGAAATGTATCCATAGTTGTTTATCTGAATTACACTGTGTTTAACACTCGTGGCCTTTTTCCGAGGGATCTATATGTCAGTATATAAAGTATAATCACCAGTAGAAGAAGAAGTACTTAGACATTTTACTCGAGGGAAAGTAGCGAAACTGAATTGTTAGTTGCTCTATTTACAGTGAAAGTCCTGCATTCAATATCTTAAGTGGAAGTTTAAAGGTATTGGCTTCAAAATGTATTTAAGTAACAAAAGCAGAAGTACTTGTTTTGCATAATGACCCATTTCAAAATCATTTATTACAACTGTGAATGCATTATCGTGTCTATCACAGCCCGTACATTTGTAGATAGTATTAATGATGTGGTGTTTTAAATCTGTTCATACATACAGTTAGTTAAATCGGTTCATAAAACAGCTAGTTACTCTCTGAGGTCATGAAGAGTGCAGAGAAGACGTTGTTCAGGGGCAATATGGTGGGCAGTCGGATGTTGTATAATAACCTCCGAAGTACGTTAGGGGGCCAAGATGAACGACACATGTCACTTAGTGAGGCATACATTGTTATTGATTACCTCCTATGAGCACACACACTTTGGACGCGCACATACATGTTTCTCCTATAAAGTGTATGCACAAAGACTGTTCGGGGGGACTTCCACAATTGGCTCTGGGAACCCCGTATCGCCCGTGTTGGTGTCTGATACTATGCTGTTGTAATAAACCTTATTATATACAAGCTGGTGTCTCCGGAGACTTCTTCATCATCTTCACAAACATCGCTACAAGATATACATCAATGACTTTGTATAGTGATGCTGGATATCGTAACCTATATTATACTGAATTCCTTTCCTTTGTGAGTATTATATACTACTCTAAAAGGCGTTGTGATGGCTGAGAGGTTAAGGTGTTGGGTTTGAAATCTAATGGGGTCTCCCTGCGCAGGTTCAAATCCTGCTCACAGTGTCAAGATGGTAATCTCTGGAGTGATAGCTGACAAAAAGAGATGAATCAATAACATCATGAGGATATGTTCACAGCTTTTTTTTCTTGTACGTTGTCCCGGTATGAACATTAATTTCACGTCTCCAAACACAAGATGAGAATAATGGATTATTTTGAGCAACTAATCTAAAGAGGAATCTCCTGAGGCGCTGCTGGGATTTGAACCCAGGATCTCCTGTTTACTAGACAGGCGCTTTGACCAACTGAGCCACAGCACCTACTGTGCCAGGAGCAGGTGATTTCAAACTGTTCCCATAGCAAGACAGCCAATAACACCAGCATATTGGTACTCTCTGTAGTAAGCATGGACAAAAAGATGAGTCTATTCAGAGTATTTCTCTGTTGTCACTGTAGGAAAATTAATTTGAGATTTTTTGGATGATCATGAGGAGAATTCTCTCAAGGCTTACAAGGCTTCATAAGGGTTTCACTGTCATTGGGACTGAGGCACTGCTACTACAGTCACTTTGACCAACAGCACCTCTCCATGCTTTCAGAAGGGTCTCGAACAAGACAGTTTTTAGAGATTTTGTCTCCTCGTTATAACCTCTAATTCGGAGATGAACTGTTTTTAGTCGACCTTGATAGGAATTATACTTCTTCTAAAGTTCACCTTCAGTCTGCTCTCATTTCCGAGGTGATGCTGGGATTTGAACCCAGGATACTAGACAGACGCTCTGACCAAACTAAGCCACAGCACCTAATCGATAAGTTAATCAGAGGTATATAAACCCTGAGATAAACATCGTCTGCATGTCACAGAAAGCTTTGCAGCATCTGTTGTGTAACGTTCTGCTTCTAGGACATAACTTGAATAAATCAATTAACAAATCGGAGACAAATCTGAGGGAGTGTTTCCTTCATTACCCACTTTGTTAATCTAGTTATACCAGTTGTATTTATATAGTTTGTTCCCATCCCATCATTTCCAGCACAGCTCCACCCAACGACCACCTGACTAGAGGTCAAATCAGCCAGAGTGATCAAAATACTGCTGTGTGGATGTGCAGTACCTGTACCTCTGAGATGATTATCAAGCAGCACGACAGGGAATAATGTATTAACTGTTTGAAGAGACAGAATTAAGTGTTGGTGTTATGAGTGATAAGAGCTTTAAGGAGCTTTATATGTCCTCAGTTCTGTCAGAGTCGCAGCAGGGAGCGGCTGTGCGTTAATCTTTAACATCTACATTATAAAGTCATATGAAGTTTGTACTGCAAGGCTTTATTGGAGGGTGTCACACAGAGGACTGATGAAGAACCAGAGGATTTAATCCCATTCTGATCAGCAGAAAACAGCTCTTCTATACAGACCGAGTCAAGATGTTTATAATGAGGCTGGAGACATTTACGAGAAGAAACTGAAGTAAGTGGAACTTTTATTCAAGTCTCTAATTTTTCATGACTGAGGAGCTGCTCTTTGTTGGTTCATGTCTTTGAAGATGAGCACAAAGTTCATCAGACAACAAACATTTGTCTTCATGTAGAAACAGATTCCTTTTGAGACATAAAGAGTGATAATGAACCCGTCTGTCTTCTTCGGGTGACTGCAGGATAGCACCAACATGAGAAGGTAACACACTCAACACTTCACATTACGTTTGATACCGTTCGATAGCTACTATAATTCCCTTCAACATATTCATTCTACCCAGCTGTGTTCTGCCTCTGTTCTTCTCTTGACCATTTACTTAGATTTAATCCCAAAATTAGACCATAGATACAGGTGTTATTGGATTCTGATCGAGGTTGGTAGTTTGGATGTTGATACTTCACTTATCTTATGAAGGCTCATATTTGATGTTTATTGAGTCCTCTGTTGGTCATAGTGCACTTCTAAATTAATCATTTACTATTACTCTTACTTACTCCGGACTATATTTTAATATGGGGAAATAAACAACCTCCTTTAGTAGGAACCAGTTTATGGAAGTAAATGTAGACGGTTGCATTGATGTGGGGAGTAGCTGCAGTGGTCTTGTGACTAGCTGAAGAGAAATGTAGGCTAGTTACCCAGGTTTTAAGATAGGTGCAGATATTAAGGGACTCGTTCCAGTAATCTAGGGTCTAGTTCTAGAGATCTAGACACTAGTTGAAGAGATCTAGGGACTAGTTGAAGAGATCTAAAGACTAGTTGAAGAGATCTAGAGACTAGTTGAAGAGATCTAGGGACTAGTTGAAGAGATCTAGAGACTAGTTGAAGAGATCTAGAGACTAGTTGAAGAGATCTAGAGACTAGTTGAAGAGATCTAGAGACTAGTTGAAGAGATCTAGGGAGATCTAGGGACTAGTTGTAGAGATCTAGAGACTAGTTGAAGAGATCTAGGGACTAGTTGAAGAGATCTAGGGACTAGTTGAAGAGATCTAGAGACTAGTTGAAGAGATCTAGAGACTAGTTGAAGAGATCTAGAGACTAGTTGAAGAGATCTAGGGAATAGTTGCAGAGCTCCAGAGACTAATTGATTCCAAAAGACACAGATGAGGTATTTTTTGTGAAACTGTGTTTTAATCATTTCTTGTTGGATTGCTGCAAGGTTCTTCAACAGTTACTGAGCCCAAACACGGATTTCCCTTCCTGCTTTTTCTTTTGTCTGTGTCCAAGGAACCATCAGAAACCAGATTCCCATCAACCTGGACTTAAACCTGTAGCTGTACCTCCACATGGACCTGGACCTGGACCTGGACCTGCACCTGGAAAGAGCCATGTGTCCCCCAAGGCTGACCAGCCACAGGAACATGAGGAAAGTTTTAAGAGAAAAGATGTATCTGCTGCAAAGTGAGTACAAGGAAATATATTTCAAATGCATCTGACAGCGTGAAGCAAAGCGAGGGGTTCTGTGGAGGCTAGTGAATCATAAAATAAAACTAAGCCTCTTTGTACAATTGAAAACACTCCCTGGATAAAAAGGATATATGCCCCAAACTACAGTCAAGACTTGAGTTAAATGACAGGTGCCATCAATGCATCCCTCAAATAAATTACTGAAAGTGTTTTAGTAACTTTGTATCTTCAGTAAATGTCTGTGTTTCTCTCAGTTCCCAGCAGCAGAGGGAAACCTCGCCTGTCCCCAGCTGTGTGTCCATGAAGAGTGACTGCTCTAACCCTCGTCTGGTTAACTTCAAAGATAGACTCCGTTGTTTTGAACCAGTGTAAGTATTTAAAACTGATTTGCATTTTGACATAAAGCACCATCTTTAACTATCCAGTCTGTATGGGTGTCTTGGTTTGTAAATGTCTGGGGGGTCTGGTTACCTACGAAGATGGACCTCTTTTTTATAACCCATTGACTTAATAGAGGGGCTAGCTGTTCTGATCATCAGGCAGATACACAATTGGTCGTCCGTCAGTTAGTGTTGTTAGCATCTGGTTTAATGGTGATTAATCATGACAACATCATTATTTATCTGGTCTGTATGTGTCGCATCAAATGGGATTGGTGTTGTTTCAGTTTTTTCAGAGACTAGAGACTAGTTGAAGAGATCTAGGGACTAATTTCAGAGATCTAGAGACTAGAGATGATTAGCAGAGATCTAGAGACTAGTTGCAGAGATTTAAAGACTAGTTGCAGAGATCTAGAGATTAATTGCAGAGATCTAGAGACTAATTGCAGAGATCTAGAGACTAGTTGCAAGATCAGCAATGTGTATCAGCGACAGAGTTTTAGGGCCTAACTGCAGAGATCTGTTTACTAACACCAGAAATGTCGGGACTATGTGTAGAGGTTTGGTGGAAAAGAGGAGTTAAAGGACCAGTCAGTTTTCCACAAGAGCTTTCTGCCTAAGGAACAAACATAGCTTTACAAACAAAAGCTAGGTCCCAGCTTTTGTTTGTAACTCGGATCTCGGTTTTGCAGATGCATCACAAACAACCCTTATTAGAAACCCAACCCAGATGGGGACCCAATGCAGGTTCCATTCATAAATCATCAATACAAAAATGTTCACTTCCAAATAAACCAGTGAAAGCTCAGATAGAAATGTTGTATCTTCAGCAAATGTCTGTGTTTCTCTCAGTTCCCAGCAGAGTAAAAAGTCACCTGTCCCCAGCTGTGTGTCCATGAAGAGTGACTGCTCTAACCCTCGTCTGGTTAACTTCAAAGATAAACTCCGTTCTGATGAACCAGTGTAAGTACTTAAAACTGATTTCCATTTTGACATAAAGCACCATCTTTAACTATCCAGTCTGTATGGGTGTCTTGGTTTGTAAATGTCTGGCGGGTCTGGTTACCTCTTTTTTATAACCCATTGACTTAATAGAGGGGCTAGCTGTTCTGATCATCAGGCAGATACACAATTGGTCGTCCGTCAGTTAGTGTTGTTAGCATCTGGTTTAATGGTGATTAATCATGGCAGAACACAACATCATTATGTATCTGGTCTGTATGTGTCGCATCAGATGGGATTGATGTTGTTTCAGTTTTTTCAGAGACTAGAGACTAGTTGAAGAGATCTAGGGACTAGTTGAAGAGATATAGGGACTAGTTTCAGAGATCTAGAGACTAGTTGCAGAGATATAGAGATCTAGAGACTAGTTGCAGAGATATAGAGACTAGAGACGAGTAGAAGAGATCTAGAGACTAGTTGCAGAGATCTAGAGACTAGTTGCAGAGATCTAGAGACTAGTTGCAGAGATATAGAGACTAGAGACGAGTAGAAGAGATCTAGAGACTAGTTACAGAGATCTAGAGACTAGTTGCAGAGATTTAGAGACTAATTGCAGAGATCTAGAGACTAGTTGCAAGATCAGCAATGTGTATCAGCGACAGAGTTTTAGGGCCTAACTGCAGAGATCTGTTTACTAACACCAGAAATGTCGGGACTATGTGTAGAGGTTTGGTGGAAAAGAGGAGTTAAAGGAACAGTCAGTTTTCCACAAGAGCTTTCTGCCTAAGGAACAAACATAGCTTTACAAACAAAAGCTAGGTCCCAGCTTTTGTTTGTAACTCGGATCTCGGTTTTGCAGATGCATCACAAACAACCCTTATTAGAAACCCAACCCAGATGGGGACCCAATGCAGGTTCCATTCATAAATCATCAATACAAAAATGTTCACTTCCAAATAAACCAGTGAAAGCTCAGATAGAAATGTTGTATCTTCAGTAAATGTCTGTGTTTCTCTCAGTTCCCAGCAGCAGAGTAAAACGTCACCTGTACCCAGCTGTGTGTCCATGAAGAGTGACTGCTCTAACCCTCGTCTGGTTAACTTCAAAGATAAACTCCGTTCTGATGAACCAGTGTAAGTACTTAAAACTGATTTCCATTTTGACATAAAGCACCATCTTTAACTATCCAGTCTGTATGGGTGTCTTGGTTTGTAAATGTCTGGCGGGTCTGGTTACCTCTTTTTTATAACCCATTGACTTAATAGAGGGGCTAGCTGTTCTGATCATCAGGCAGATACACAATTGGTCGTCCGTCAGTTAGTGTTGTTAGCATCTGGTTTAATGGTGATTAATCATGGCAGAACACAACATCATTATTTATCTGGTCTGTATGTGTCGCATCAGATGGGATTGATGTTGTTTCAGTTTTTTCAGAGACTAGAGACTAGTTGAAGAGATCTAGGGACTAGTTTCAGAGATCTAGAGACTAGTTGCAGAGATATAGAGACTAGAGACGAGTAGAAGAGATCTAGAGACTAGTTGCAGAGATCTAGAGACTAGTTGCAGAGATTTAGAGACTAGAGACGAGTAGAAGAGATCTAGAGACTAATTGCAGAGATCTAGAGACTAATTGCAGAGATCTAGAGACTAGTTGCAAGATCAGCAATGTGTATCAGCGACAGAGTTTTAGGGCCTAACTGCAGAGATCTGTTTACTAACACCAGAAATGTCGGGACTATGTGTAGAGGTTTGGTGGAAAAGAGGAGTTAAAGGAACAGTCAGTTTTCCACAAGAGCTTTCTGCCTAAGGAACAAACATAGCTTTACAAACAAAAGCTAGGTCCCAGCTTTTGTTTGTAACTCGGATCTCGGTTTTGCAGATGCATCACAAACAACCCTTATTAGAAACCCAACCCAGATGGGGACCCAATGCAGGTTCCATTCATAAATCATCAATACAAAAATGTTCACTTCCAAATAAACCAGTGAAAGCTCAGATAGAAATGTTGTATCTTCAGTAAATGTCTGTGTTTCTCTCAGTTCCCAGCAGCAGAGTAAAACGTCACCTGTACCCAGCTGTGTGTCCATGAAGAGTGACTGCTCTAACCCTCGTCTGGTTAACTTCAAAGATAAACTCCGTTCTGATGAACCAGTGTAAGTACTTAAAACTGATTTCCATTTTGACATAAAGCACCATCTTTAACTATCCAGTCTGTATGGGTGTCTTGGTTTGTAAATGTCTGGGGGGTCTGGTTACCTCTTTTTTATAACCCATTGACTTAATAGAGGGGCTAGCTGTTCTGATCATCAGGCAGATACACAATTGGTCGTCCGTCAGTTAGTGTTGTTAGCATCTGGTTTAATGGTGATTAATCATGACAACATCATTATTTATCTGGTCTGTATGTGTCGCATCAGATGGGATTGATGTTGTTTCAGTTTTTTCAGAAACTAGAGACTAGTTGAAGAGATCTAGGGACTAGTTGAAGAGATATAGGGACTAGTTTCAGAGATCTAGAGACTAGTTGCAGAGATATAGAGATCTAGAGACTAGTTGCAGAGATATAGAGACTAGAGACGAGTAGAAGAGATCTAGAGACTAGTTGCAGAGATCTAGAGACTAGTTGCAGAGATCTAGAGACTAGTTGCAGAGATATAGAGACTAGAGACGAGTAGAAGAGATCTAGAGACTAGTTACAGAGATCTAGAGACTAGTTGCAGAGATTTAGAGACTAATTGCAGAGATCTAGAGACTAGTTGAAGAGATCTAGGGACTAGTTGAAGAGATCTAGGGACTAGTTTCAGAGATCTAGAGACTAGTTGCAGAGATATAGAGACTAGAGACGAGTAGAAGAGATCTAGAGACTAGCTGCAGAGATCTAGAGACTAGTTGCAGAGATTTAGAGACTAGAGACGAGTAGAAGAGATCTAGAGACTAATTGCAGAGATCTAGAGACTAGTTGCAAGATCAGCAATGTGTATCAGCGACAGAGTTTTAGGGCCTAACTGCAGAGATCTGTTTACTAACACCAGAAATGTCGGGACTATGTGTAGAGGTTTGGTGGAAAAGAGGAGTTAAAGGACCAGTCAGTTTTCCACAAGAGCTTTCTGCCTAAGGAACAAACATAGCTTTACAAACAAAAGCTAGGTCCCAGCTTTTGTTTGTAACTCGGATTTCGGTTTTGCAGATGCATCACAAACAACCCTTATTAGAAACCCAACCCAGATGGGGACCCAATGCAGGTTCCATTCATAAATCATCAATACAAAAATGTTCACTTCCAAATAAACCAGTGAAAGCTCAGATAGAAATGTTGTATCTTCAGTAAATGTCTGTGTTTCTCTCAGTTCCCAGCAGCAGAGTAAAACGTCACCTGTACCCAGCTGTGTGTCCATGAAGAGTGACTGCTCTAACCCTCGACTGGTTAACTTCAAAGATAGACTCTGTTGTTTTGAACCAGTGTAAGTACTTAAAACTGATTTCCATTTTGACATAAAGCACCATTTTTAACTATCCAGTCTGTGTTGTTAACATTATGTGAGTTAATTATTCATGATTTCTCAACAGATTGAACCAGAAAAGCTCAGACGTTCCCAGTGGTCATTCTGCCAAGCATCCAAAACAACTGGACTCTATATTTATGGTCTGTACATGAACAACAGCTATCTAAAAGGTGTACATAGATCTGTATCTGATTCCTATTTTCACTTGCTCATAGCTGTACTTTTTGTCCCTCCCTCTTTTTCATTGTTTTGTTTGAACTACAATTCATTGACAATGGGAACCATTGAACAATCAGAAACTACATTTTCCATAAAACCTTTGACTGTTACACAATAAATGGTTGGACATTGACTTAAGCGAGGTAAGGCATATTATTATATCATATTTTGGGCAGCAGTGTCAGGATCGAGTGCGATATATTGCATTTTATTTAGCTGATGCGTTTGTCCAGAGAAACATACACATACTTCTAGAAAAGCTATTTAGGGTTCAGTGTCTTGCCAATTTACACTTGCCACAGACTGGCAACCTTCTGAATTACTGCCTTCAATCGAAGACATTTCTGTTTCATTTGTATTATTTGTGTTATTGTCCCGAATAACATTGCGATTCCGTTTTTTATCCTTCCTTAAGTGTAAGTTTCTCCAACATGGATTTGATGTTCTTTTGGTTTTATTGAAATTCTGTTCCAGCTGCTGGAGGAGAATGTCGTCACTTTTGTGAAGAAAGAGCTTAAGAAGACCTGGCAGGCTCTGAGTTCAGATCACCCAGAAAGTTTAGAGAGTCAGAGTGAGGACGAGGAGCTGTGGGACAGTGAGGATGAAGAGCAGAGGAGGAGCCGCAGAGAGACATTTCTGATGATCACTCTGCATTTCTTAAAGAGAATGAAGCAGGAGAAGCTGGCTGACTCTTTGCAAAGCAGTAAGAGTATATCCGTTAAGATATAACATGCTGGATGAAAGGGATGTTTCTCTGACTTATTGATTATATTTTATTCAGCCTAATTTGGCAAAAATATGGGAAATGACCACACTCTCTTTACACCGCATTACATGGTGCACTTAACATGTTAGAAATATGTACCAGCAGCAAGGAAACAATGCTGACGGGGGATAGACTTGAGTATGAAACCAAAATGTTGTTGACTTTTAAAATTACGTTGGAAAGTTAAGTTGCACAACAAACATTTTTTTTAGCACAATCCATTATCTTTTTCTCCCTAATCCATTCCAAAACTTAAACTGTTTGTGATGACATATCATTTCAATACAATATACTGTATATCTATAGCATAGTAACTTGTATAGATGTTATGGGGGTTTTATGTATTTCTATGAGATCACTTTTTCATTTATTTTATCTTCATTCAGGAAGTCTTTCTGGAGTTTGTCAGCGTAAACTTAAATCCAACCTGCAGAAGAAGTTCCAGTGTGTGTTTGAGGGCATTGCTAAAGCAGGAAGCCCAACCCTTCTGAATCAGATCTACACAGAGCTGTACATCACAGAGGGGGGGACTGCAGAGGTCAATGATGAACATGAGGTCAGACAGATTGAAACAGCATCCAGGAAACCAGTCAGACCAGAACGAATAGTCAAACAAGAAGATATCTTCAAACCCTCACCTGGAAGAGTTGCACCAATCAGAACAGTGATGACAAAGGGAGTGGCTGGCATTGGGAAAACAGTCTTAACACAGAAGTTCACTCTGGACTGGGCTGAAGGCAAAGCCAACCAGAACATAAAGTTCACATTTCTGTTCACTTTCAGAGAGCTGAATGTGCTGAAAGAGGAAAAGTACAGCTTGGTGGGACTTGTTAATCACTTCTTTACCGAAACCAAAGACGCAGGAATCTGCAGGTTACAACTGTTCCCGGTTGTGTTCATCTTTGATGGTCTGGACGAATGTCGACTTCCTCTGGACTTCCACAAGAATCAGATCCTAACTGATGTCACAGAGCCCACCTCAGTGGATGTGCTGCTGACAAACCTCATCAGGGGGAATCTGCTTCCCTCTGCTCACCTCTGGATAACCACACGACCTGCAGCAGCCAATCAGATCCCTCCTGAGTGTGTGGACATGGTGACAGAGGTCCGAGGGTTCACTGACCCACAGAAGGAGGAGTACTTCAGTAAGAGATTCACAGATAAGGAGCAGGCAGCAACAATCATCTCCCACATCAAGACCTCTCGAAGCCTCCACATCATGTGCCACATCCCAGTCTTCTGCTGGATCTCTGCTACAGTTCTGGAGGAGGTGTTGAAAACCAAAGAGGGACGAGAACTGCCCAAGACCCTAACAGAGATGTACATCCACTTCCTGGTGGTTCAGGCCAAAGTAAAGAACATCAAGTATGATGGAGGAGCTGAGACAGATCTATATTGGAGTCCAAAGAGCAGGAAAATGATCGAGTCCCTGGGAAAACTGGCTTTTGAGAAGTTGCAGGAAGGCAAGCTGATCTTCTATGAGTCTGATCTGACAGAATGTGGCATCGATATCAGAGCAGCCTCAGTGTACTCAGGGGTGTTCACACAGGTCTTTAAAGAGGAGAGAGGACTGTGCCAGGACAAGGTGTTCTGCTTCGTACACCTGAGCGTTCAAGAGTTTCTGGCTGCTCTTCATGTCCATTTGACATTCATCAACTCTCATGTCAACCTAATGGCAGAAGATCAAACAACTTCACAGAATTCTGAAGTAAGACCTAGTATAACACACCTTTACCAGAGCGCTGTGGACAAGGCCTTACAGAGTCCAAATGGACACCTGGACTTGTTCCTCCGGTTCCTCCTAGGTCTTTCATTGCAGACCAATCAGACCATCCTAGTAGACCTTCTGAAACAGACAGAAAGTAGCTTAGAGACCAATCAAAAAACAGTCAAGTACATCAAGAAGAAGATAGATGAGGATCTGTCTCCAGAGAGAAGCATCAATCTCTTGCACTGTCTGAATGAACTGAATGACTGTTCTCTAGTGGAGCAGATCCAACAGTTAGTGAGTTCAGGACCTTTCTCCAGAAAACAATTCTCCCCTGCTCTGTGGTCAACTCTGGTGTACATCTTACTTTCATCAGACAAAGATCTGGACGTGTTTGACCTGCAGAAATACTCTGCCTTAGAGGAAGCTCTTCTGAAGCTGCTGCCAGTAATCAAAGCCTCCAACAAAGCTCTGTAAGTATAGAAAGAGTGGGATTCATATATCTTGAATTAAATATGTTGCTTATTGTGTTCAATTTGTTGCTTGTTTTTGTTAATCAGACTGAATGGCTGTGACCTCTCAATGAGATGCTGTGGAGCTCTGTCCTCAGTTCTCAGCTCACAGTCCTCTAGTCTGAGAGACCTGGACCTGAGTAACAACAAACTGCAGGATTCAGGAGTGACGTTGCTGTCTGCTGGACTGCAGAGCCCCAACTGTGTTCTGGAAACTCTCAGGTCAGGGTTCATCATTATCATTATTAATACCTCAAATTCATTTTGAACCAGATGTGTTTTGTCAGGTTTAAGATCCTGTGAATGACATGTTTTACAGTAGTTTTGTTCTGCTTCTGGTACTTTATTCTCCTAATAGACCTAGGGTCATCGTGTTTTCTCCCATATTTACATTTGTGTTGCTTGGTATAATAAATTAATTAAAAGAATAAATCTTGTTTTTGTTGATATTGTCCCTTTAGACTGACTGTGTGTGACCTCTCAGAGAAGAGCTGTGAAGCTCTGTCCTCAGTTCTCAGCTCCCAGTCCTCTAGTCTGAGAGACGTGGACCTGAGTAACAATGACCTGCAGGATTCAGGAGTGAAGTGGCTGTCTGCTGGACTGGAGAGTCCACACTGTATACTGGAAACGCTCAGGTCAGTATTTATCAACAAGTTTAACTGACTTAAATCGTGATTTACATTATTGTGTTGAATCGCAGCCTGCACAAGATTGTCTGAGCTTTAATTATTCAAGTTTATTTACTTGTAACCCCAAAGTTGCCAACAGTAATGCAGTTTAGCGTGTGGTTTTTTTGTGTTTGAAGGTTGTCAGGTTGTATGGTCACAGAGGAAGGCTGTGCTTCTCTGGCTTCAGCTCTGAGCTCCAACCCCTCCCATCTGAGAGAGCTGGACCTGAGCTACAATCATCCCGGAGAGTCAGGAGTGAAGCTGCTGAGTGCTGGACTGGAGGATCCAAACTGGAGACTGGACACTCTGAGGTATTGAATATACTATAATGTATATGTACACATACAATATATAATATATATGTATACATTTGTATTTTGAACCCCCCCTCCTCCACCTTTTAGGGTCGTGCCTGGTGGAGTCCAATGGTTGAGGAAAGGTCTGAGGAAGTGTAAGTGTGTCTTACTTTGATTCTTCAAAATAATGCAGCAACCATCTTCAAACTGAGCTTAACAATTGCTGCTGTGTTTTTTCTGTTTCTCCAGATTCCTGTGAACTCACAATCGACACAAACACAGTACAAAGAAACCTCAAACTGTCAAAGAACAACAGGAAGTTGACCCACATGACAGACGAGGAGTCATATCCTTATCATCCAGACAGATTTGATTTCTGGCCTCAGGTCATGTGCACAAACGATCTGAGTGGTCGCTGCTACTGGGAGGTCGAGTTGAGAGGAGGGGCTTCTATATCAGTGAGTTACAGAGGAATCAGCAGAACAGGAGATGGGGATAAATGCAGGTTTGGAGAGAATGATCAGTCCTGGAGTCTGGACTGCTTTGATTGTCATCCTTACACTGTCCATCACAATAAGAAATACACGATCTCTCCCGCAATATTCTACGAGTCTTACCCATTCAGAGTTCACAGCGAAAACATCAATGCCTCCTTCCCCTCACCCTCATTTATTTCTGACAGAGTAGCTGTGTATTTGGATTATCCTGCAGGCTCTCTGTCCTTCTACAACCTCTCCTATGGCACCCTGTACCACATCCACACCTTCAGCACCACATTCACTGAACCTCTTCATCCTGGGTTCACAGTTTTGTCTGGTTCCTCAGTGTCTCTCTGTTCTCTGCAGGATGGGGAGTAAATTAGCAGACCATGCAGTGTCTTTTGTCAGGATTCAGAGGACAGTAGGGAAGACACTCATCTCTAGCGGCTTTATGATAACGTGCCCAGATGGGTAAGGGCATCGTGCAGGAAGTCAGTTCTGGCGTCACCACTTGATCGGTAAGAGTGTCCTTGGTGGGAATGGATGAGCAAAAATCACTCCTCCTGTGGTAGTGATTCTGGTACAACAACTTAAGTGGGCTTTTTGAAAGACGCTCTCTTGAACTCCATGATCATAGTAGCCAGTCCTGAGTCTATGAGTCCCTTTAGTGAGTCCCAGATGGTTGTATCCGATCACTGTTTCTAATTGATGAAGTTCTTCAGGCGTCCACCGGTTTGCTGATGAACCTCAGAAAATATTGCAGTGTCCAAGTGTACTTCACTCTTGTCAACATAGCCTCGTGTTTGTTTATATTTTAGGTTGAGGAAATCGATGGCCATGTCTGACTTCCCAAAATGGGGGTTGTTGTCATCCTTAAACAGTAGATCAAAGTCCTATCCCTTCTAGTTGGACTTGGGTCCATTAAAGTTAGGTATTGCTATGAAGCCATGAAGAGTGATTGTGTATTTACTTAAAAGCTCCTGCAGTCTTGGCCATGGATTGTTGATGGAATATCATCAGCCGTAATGATCACCAGGATAGATTCACGTTGTAGATAGAAGAGGCGACATTTGATCATCACGTATTCCAGGTTGGGCGAGCATGAGCTAACAGGACTGGTTACGAAGCAACCCTAACCCTACTCCACCACCCTTCTATTCATCGGACTCCTTAATAATGTGTTGGTGGGTTCAGAGTAATCCCATTCCCATTTGAGCATCTTCTCTATGTTCTCTTTCTTTGTGTTGGGTTGCTGCTTCCTTTGTTTTGACCCTCTTTGCTTGCCATGGGCTGATTCAGAACATATATACAGTGAGTATCTTTAGTCTGTTGTGTATACATGTCTGGCGGTCATAGGGAGAGTTAACCCGGGATGGTCCGTTTGTGTATCCGTAGTTTACAAATCTGTTTAAGTGGGAGCACACCTTTGTATAGCAGTATATTCAAATGTAAACATATTGTCTTCCACAAGAAGAAACTGATGAATGTGATTCCGTTTCATATTATGTCGTTATAAGAGATCAATGTTGGAAAAAAATGCTTCTCTGTTTTTACGCAGAAATGCAGCAAACATGTAGAAAAAACTAAACAAATAAAGAGCCTTTAAGTGATTAAATCTTGTTCATTGAATTGTCTGTCTGCAAGTCACATATAACTCACAAAACATTCACAAATCTTTCATGTTTTCTTTCATTGTTGTGTGTTTGTTGTTTCCTGTTTTATTTTGAAATGGTTCCCCCTCTTGTGTCATGTTTAGCTTCACTTCCTGTCTGCGTTTCCCTCCTGTGCCTGATTATGTCATTGTGTTCACCTGTTGCCCCTGTGTTTCTCTTCCCCTCTCCAGCTGTGTCTTGTCTTGTGGTTACCCATGTGTATTTAGTCTCTGTTGCCCTTTTGTCTCTTGTTCGGTTGTCGTCGTTTCCGATCTGGTCATGTCCATGTTCTGCGCCTTTTCCCGTCCATGTTACCTGCCTGTTCCTCTCCGTCCGTCTGTCTGCTCCTGTTCCTGGTGTCCCTGTTTTCACTGGTTAGTGTAGGTTCAGTTCAGCTTTAATTGGAATAAAGCTCACCTTTTGTTTGGACCCATACCTGCCTCCTTTACTCACACTGCACTTGGGTCTTATTTCCCCAACCCTGACAAAAGTTTAGCTATAAAAATACTACAGTAAAAGCTTGTTCTTCAGTTAACCACAGACTTTATTTCTAACCTCATCCCATTAAAAAAGCCACATTGATTTCAAGACAAGGAAACAAAAAGTGCTTAAAAGCTGACTCACTTTTGAGTTTTAAGACTCATTTCTGCCGACTGCTTCTCCAGATCTTTCACTTTGCACTCTTTCTACACTTTCTCTTTCTCTGTCACACATTTCTACCTCCCCTTGTCCTCCCCCACCTCCTCATTGTTTTAAAACAATCCTCGGAAATGACCACAACCCAACCTCCCCCCCTCTCCCTGTGGAAAAGTCTCGGCTCTCTCAGCATGCACAGGAACTGTCAGCCTCCCTCGCTATGCTCTCCTTCAGCTCACTTCAAGTTTCTTTAATCTGCTCAAATGTTGTGATTATACAACTGAAAACGACCCGGGACAGAATAGAAATGTCCGGGTGAGACATCTCGCCACAACTGAGACACCTGCTACCAATAAACTTCAGGCGTGTTTCCAATTTATTCAATAATTCAAAGGCTTTATTGTTACATGTACAATAGACACAGCGTGGGTTTGGCAATGCAGTCCCAATTCCTCCAACAAACCAACAAACAATACACCTAACATATTAAGAATAGACGTAATTGGGCAAACAAGTAGCAGGAATGAGAAAATATCTAAAATAGAATAACATAAGCACGGTGTAAAGTGAAATACTCTAAAGTAAATGAAATACTGTATACTGAAATGATGCCTGTATATAATAAACAGGTCAACAGATGGATGGATTGATGTGAGCGGTACATTTACCTGTCTTCTGGCCTTTGGAATAAACCTGGCCCTGATTGTCACAGTGTTTGTCATTCAAAAAAACTGACAATGTTGAGCCATGGAGCCGAATTATTTTAGGATTTAGATGCAAAATGATTATAAGATTCAAAGTTTCCTCAATCAAAATGCATGGGTATCTCTGAACTCATCATATGTTGGATGTGAAAGGGTTTGCAGATTTAAAATAAACTTGACAATACTTACGAACGTTGTGTTTAATATGCTTTATAAGCAAATGTTAATAATCACGCATGACGATTTATAACAAGGTTTACTAAACATTACAAACCTTTAACACCAAAAACTGTTATTAACCCCCCCAACAAAGAATGATCAATGGTTAACTTATAATCCACTACTCGGTATACCGTATAAGAGTTGTAATTTAAGCTAAATGTTTATTAATAAAGCCATATACATACATTATGATACATGAATGTGCTTATAATGCATTATAGACAGCACCCTTCATTTAAAGATTTATGAAAATGTCTCATTTGATACAAAATATCTCCTTATTTATTCAAAAATCCAGACTTTGACTTTAATAAAAGGGTAATTTTCCGGTTGATCTCGAAAATGTAATGTTTGATATTTGCCCAAAGTCTGTCTGTAGATCAATTAAAGCCAATTAGACGTCAATCAGCCCTTTGAAGAGTGTAATCACTCTGCAGGAATACACCTCTTAACTAGACACTCACACACACACACACACACACACACACACACACACACACACACACACACACACACACACACACACACACACACACACACACACCTCCTGGATGTCCTCTGTTCTCATCACTTCCACAGAAACAGGATGAAGACAGAAGGAGGGAGAAGTGAAACCTGTGTAACCTCATATCCACTCAAACATGTTTTACTGAGCTCCCTTCCTTTAGTAGTTTAGTCGTGTTTAAACATTCAGATTGTTGATGTACAATATAAATCCACTCATTATTGACAACGAGAACTTTAAGCTACATACTCCAAACTTGTTTAGTTTCATTCCTATTTATAAAAGGTTTCAGCATCCGGATTTATAGAGCTTTCTTTTACTAAAAACTTGGAGAAAATTTGTATTTTTATGGCTTTAAACATCTTTCTGTATTTCTGGAGAGATGCAAACAGATATCTTAAATCCTATTTGCACAAATATTTGACTAAATTAAAAAGAAATAAGAATTTTTTATCCGGCTTTACCCAATTTTCACATTTCTGTTACGGAAACACATGTAAATTAGCAAGATCATTTCTGAATTTACATATTTCAACATCACTTTTCAGAACACTTTCGTTATTTGTTTTAATGTGAGTAATAAACCTGGGAAGTTTCATGGTGACGTGCAATAGTTGAAATATTTACCCTATCCTCCATCAGAAATATAAAGAAGTCTGTTTTCGAGGGGGGGGGGAGGAGGAAGCAGGAGGTGTGGTCTCCCTTCTTCCTGCCTCTCTCTCCCCCTCCAGTTGTTTAAAAGCAGCTGCTGGTGGTGCTGCCCCTGCATTCGCTGATGTGGAGGGGAGCCGACATGACTGCAATGGGAGAACTGGTGCTGGTGCTGGGCTTACTGGTGAGCGCTCTCTGTGAGATGAGAGCAAGAGACCCCGAGGTGGAGGAGGATGAGGAGGGACTGGGAGGAAGAGGAGGAGGAGGAGGAAGAGGAGGAGTGTACCAACCTTACCTAGAGAGGTTTCTCCAAGGGGCGACAGAGACCCCCCCTTTGGGAGAGGGAGGCAATTACCCAGCCCGAACCGGGTGAGTCCAACAACATCCTGACAGCAGCTTTGGTGTCACTTCTGTCTGTGTGTGGATCTCGAGTCACAATGATATCAACATGCACAGATTTGATTGGGTATTTAACGTCACAGGAGATGATTTAAAAAGCACTTCTTGTTTCTTCAGGTCAAAGTCAGTGAGTTAGGGTTGGGTTGGATGCCTGAAAGAGGGTCTGTTGTTTCTGCTTTCAACCCATTGAGACAGACACATGCACTAAAGAAAGCTTGTTGGTGAAGTGGGAAGTAGGATAAGTCCGTTAATGATCATTTAAATCAAATATTGAACACCTTGTCGAGTGTACATTTGCAGCTTTGTAGTGTTTAGGTACACATAGACCGATCTATCCTCAAACTTTTGACCACGTTGTAGCTCTGGGGAAAGGAACCATTGCATGTGCATCAGAAATGGACGTGGCACATTGGTTTGTTGACGATGGTTTTGATGCCTTGAGTTTGATCGTCACAATCTTGGGTTGTGCTCAAATGTTCAATTTAGAATAGGAAAGTTTCAATGGAGGGAAATGACCGTTGATAAGAGCTGATTGGCTTCCCTATAGATGATAAGGAAAGGAGCTTCAGTTTTAGGTTGTCACCATCTCGTTTTCTGGTCGTACCCTTGAGCATTAAAAAGTACTCATTATGCAGAAAGATATTTCAACCAATTCTCCAGAAAATATGTTGGAAATGAAAGTTTCTGCAAAGCCAAGCAGACGTTGAATGTCAACATTTGAAAAATGTTCCATAAATCCCTCGTAAATGCTTTCAGATAAACACAATCATACTTGCGACAACCTGGAAAGTAACTAAAACTGTACAGTACACATAAGCCAAACATGTAAAGGCCTTAAATATATTTAATTAGCACCCACCACTGCCTCATCTGGACCTTGCTCTACATCTTTAACCCTCAAACCTGGAGCATGAACCCCTCCTAAAAAGTGAGGAATGTACAAAATGCCCGAGTGTGATGACGAGTGTAATGCATACAAAAATACAAGCAGGGAGCCTTTACATGTTTTGACTGCCAGCATGCTTAGAATGGCATGGTACCACCCAGGCTGCACACACACACACACACACACACACACACACACACACACACACACACACACACACACACACACACACACACACACACACACACACACACACACACACACACACATAGCCCAGAC
Source organism: Eleginops maclovinus (assembly GCF_036324505.1). NCBI lineage: Eukaryota > Metazoa > Chordata > Actinopteri > Perciformes > Eleginopidae > Eleginops > Eleginops maclovinus. Next base: position 20,497,040 of record NC_086370.1, read on the forward strand.
ACCACACATTAATTTTATGATTTTATGAGGCCCAGACAGACTGAGGGTGTCCTCTTAATGTCTGTCCTCCAGGTATTAGACTTAGCGCTGAGCAGAAAACAATCTTTGACTTCAGTTTATTATTTTATGTGTGAAGTTAAATTTAAACCTGTAGCTGCAGGGCTCTGTGGGCAGACTCAAACATCTCTTCTACAATAAATAACAGTTTAGCTAGTCTCCTAGACCAGGGATGGAATGCTAGTGTGAAGAATACACATTTAAAGGTCCAGGTTTTGACTCTTTTTAGAGCAAAAATTGTAATGTCGCTTTTGTTTGTGAGTGGATCTCATTCTAGATATCAAAATGCACAGATTTGATTGGCTAATTAGCGTCACAAGAGGATTTAAAAGCCATACAATAAGTCAGCTGTTCAGCACTTCTTGTTCCTTCATCTCAAAGTCAATGGGTTAGGGTTTGGTTAGATGCATGAAATAGGGTCTGTGATTAACACAGACTGATGTTCTGCGACATAAAGTATGTGAGTAAATACCCCACTGGTGAATTAAAGAATGGCGTCAAAATGAAATGAAAGAAAAGTCTCTTTTACTTTTTTTTGGAGGAACCAGGGAGATGCTACCTTCAGGGTCGCCCCACAAAAACACGACATCCCAGCACCAGTCTTTACAGATCCTTTAGAGTTGTGTTCCTGAGACTAAATAAGAGGATTAAACGTCTCTTGCGCGCTCATACAGGCCTCCGTCATTATTCTGAAACATACAATAAACTGCGGCCCTCGTTCACAGATTGCTTGATAAAAATGATCCCTGAGGGCCTTTTAACAAAACAACCCTTCATTAGCTCAAATACCCCCCCCCCCACCCCCACCACCATCACTTAAAACAGCTGCTTTAATGACCGTCATCGTTGACAAGCGCAGCTCTTTGTGCAGTAATGGCGAGCAGGTTAGCGCTGTTGTTTTTAGCCTCAGCGTTATCATGGGGACGGGGTTCATGCTTCAGAGGTCAGAGGTCAACAGGTAGTTGAGTGCTGATGAAGTGGAGGTGGAGAAAGTTTGTTATTTGGCTGCGGGAGGACAAGATCTGAGCTCTCCAAGAAACACAAAGAAGCTCTGTGGTGAGTTTGTTTTAGTTGTTTTGACTTGAGTATTTGTTTTAAATCTTGTTTACTCATTGTCCAATTAAAGGACTTATTAAAGACCCTATTATGCTAATTTCCAGGTTCATATCTGTATTGTTTGCCTCAACTGGGACATGTCTCCATGCTTTAACGTTCAAAAAGCTCTTTATGTTTCTCATACTGCCTGTGCTGCAGCACCTCTTTTACCCTCTGTCTGAAACCAGAGCCCAGTCTGCTCTGATTGGTTAGCTGGACAGCTCTGTTGTGATTGGCCACCCGATTAGAGATGTCCCGCCCCCTTAGTCTATCACTTACAACGTGTTGGAATGCTAGCCAATAGAAGCGAGAGTGTCACATACTGATGTCACTGTGTTACAGAAGTAAACGAATGAGTCCAATGGAGGCTTTGGGATTTTAGCCTTTGCAGACCATTCACATGCACACAAACCTTTATAACACCACAAAGGTAAAACCCAAAATGCATAATAAAGCCTCTTTAAAAAAACATAGGAAACTTGATGCAGAGAGATAAACAGAGCAATATGCTCTTATTTTGAAAATCTGTTTCCTGTTTGTCAGGAGTCGGTCATGGGGGTTTTAAGGCTTATTAAAGATGTGTGTTTTGTTATTCCTCCAGCCTCCTCTGCTTTCTGTATTGCTGCTGATCTTGTAATCCACGACCTCATTGAAACCCTTTCAAAGTAAAAGTGCATCCAACTTGAACAGAAGAAGCTCATTGAGCACAGGGTTTCAGATCAAAGCGAGCTGAAGCTGCAGATAATGTGACCATGAAGGCATCGTTTACTGCTCATTCAGCCGTAATCAGGAGACACACAGCTGGCAGATGAAAGGACACTCAGCAAAACAAAAAAGAAGAAGTGGACCAAACTTTTTAAAGGCGCTGATGTTGGTATCAGACTGGAAATCATGCAGGTGGGATTTCTCTGAGCCAAAAGATATCATTAAGAGGCTTTAAGCTACGTTTAGCCCGGAGAGCTTTGGGGGATTATGGGAATTTGTGAAGTGCAGATTAAAAAACCTGGCAGAGTAAATAAAACAATATTAGTTTGTTTAAAATGCTACAGTCTGACAAACATGGAACAGATGGAAGATGTCTGACCTGGAAGCTGTTTTACTATTCCCTTTTCAAACATTATGCATAACCAGTCTAGCATCGCGCCTGCACAAAACTATTAATGCAAACATGTTTTATGTGTTGAGATGTGTTTGTGAAGAGGTGAGCATAAGAGACTTTGGTTATTCTGCACAAGTTGTGTGAGAGTTAATGTTTTCATACAGATTTGCAGCTAATTAATGCACCCCTCGTTCAGCTTGAATTCATGATCTTTTCAAGTAAAATAGGGGCTGCATTTGAAAAGCAGGGGGTTTTATGAATAGATGATTATTTATTATCAATAAATAATTGATTTTTTAGAAAAATGGAACAATAAAGTTAAGCTTGAGTTTCCCGCTTTTTTGTTGATTCACTGTATTTCTCTCATATTGATGAATCACAAAGGGGCTTTAAGTCGAGTGTCGTCTCTGTGTGTACCTCACTCTTGAGTTGCGATGCAGATTTGATTCCTTTGAGTTCCTTTATAGCTTAATGTTAAACTGGAGCCTGTGCAATGTGCGTTTAGTTGTTACTCTCAAATACAAGCATTCATCAAAAACTCATAGATTTAATTGAACATCGTCTTCTCTGACATAAACGTTCCAACAGACGTCTCATTTCAGAGTAAAAGTCCTGAGATTTATCTTTATGATCTGCTGATATCAGACAGAGAAGGAAGTCGCAGTAACTCTAAGATAAGGTCATCTTTTTAAAACCATAGAGCTGCATGTATTTAACAAATAGTTTTCCCCAGGTTAAATGAAGGCAAAGGAGTATCGGAGTTTAAGCTTCGTCACATGAAGACGAAGAGGAAGGCTTAGTGTGAGTTCAGTCGCTCGAGAAAATCTTTCATCCCTCTTAGACTGCATTAAAGAACTCAGGATGAGGAGGAACTTCCTGTGTGTGTGTGTGTGTGTGTGTGTGTGTGTGTGTGTGTGTGTGTGTGTGTGTGTGTGTGTGTGTGTGTGTGTGTGTGTGTGTGTGTGTGTGTGTGTGTGTGTGTCCGGTGATGTCACACCTCTCCACAGGATATGACACAAAGGTTTTTCTGAGTCAGAGGAATTTTTTCAAACAATGTATTCAACGTTTTATTTTCTGTGTAATATTTTCAGCCTCTCCTCAGTAGAGCTGTTACGGGACACCCAAAAAAGTGTTTAGCAACTTGTTGTTGTTGTGTGGTTGTGGTTGTTCTGCGTGTCTTTGTAGTAACACACCTCTTTGTGCTTATTTAGAATTTTTGGGTGGTCGTGTTGCTGTTATATCATTCTGTATCCAGGCAGAATCGTCTGTTTGCCGGAAAAATAACACGAGTAATCAGAGTGAGATGAGTGGGAAAAGGGGATGAACTTTAAAGTGGTTTCATAAGATGCGAAAGGTCCATAAGACACACGCGGTTGTTTAAATGTTTGTGTGCATGCTCAGCTTGAAGAAGAAAAACATTTAAGGGGTTTTATTGGAACAGAGAAGAGAGATTCAACTGTGAATGAAAAGTGAGATAAGCGAGGTTGTTTTGTTTACACGATTTATGTGTTTGTATAAAGTGGAGCTGCCGCTTCAAGCGGACAGGAAGCGGTGGGACGAACAGTCCAACATCAACATTACAGGAAACACACACACACACGCACACACGCACACACACACACACACACAATGCAGGGTCAAAGAGGCATTTCAAAAACAAGATAATTGCCAACAGAAACAAAACAGATAAAAGTCATAAGGAATAAAAAACTGTACTCGATTTATAGAACTCTGTAGAATAATGTTTGTATGTCTTCTTGGTGGTTTTGCACCTTGTGTTCATTTGGGGTCACTTTATTGTCTTGTACTTTTTATGGTGGTTTTGAACATTTCTGTGACCACTTTGAATCTTGTTGTGCTGGTGTTGCATCTCTTTGGGGTCATACGGCGACTCTTGGTCAGATTGGGTCGATTAATGATACTTAATTGCTTCTCTTTGTAGTCATTTTGTAATTATTTACAGTGCTTTTGCAACTTTTTGTGACCATTTTCAACTTTC